>NC_079907.1:19586190-19691256 GCF_024868665.1 Triplophysa rosa | reverse complement strand
AACCAAAAAATGGTTCTTCTATGGCATCGCTGTGAAGAACATTTTAAGCACCTTTATTTTTAAGAGTTTTTATAACATCCTAGTGCATGGTAATGTTTACTGATTTGTCCAAATTAACTTTTTAGTAAACTAGGTCTTCAATATGTTTTTACGAACATGATAACATTTACATTTCAGAAAAACTCTATTATAGGACTAACAAACATGTAATATGCCTGAAAAAGGCAGGCAAACTGTAACACAAACTCACATGAAACACAAACTCTACTGGACTCCCCACATCACTGATGCTTCTCATGGCAGACTCTCCAACCACATTTCCACTGAAGGACGTGTCCACCACTGGCCTTTCTCTGCACACAACAAATGTGTTTAAAATGTGTTAACACAATATTACAAACAAGGTAACATTTTACAGGTAAAACATCTGAAGATGATTGCTTTGACAAAGTGCGACAGCGGCTCTTTAATTCATATTTAAAAACTAAATGTTGTAGATACTTTACAAATCTGTGATCAAATGTGTCAAGAAATCCTACAATGTTTCCCAAGGTCAACATGAAACACCATTAGACTTCTGTAACATGTGTTGCGTGACACAGGATACTCACAGAGAAACACGCGTCAGGTGGGACTTGATTTTATCTTTCTAGAAGTTTATTGGATTGTGAAAAGTGGGTGCGTCAAATGAAAACAGAGTTGCTAAAACAATGCCTGAATGCTATTCGACTACTTTATCCAACTTGACAACAGACATTTCCAAAAGCGAGTTATTACACTGTAATGAATTCTCTGGGAGAAAGCGTCCTTGTAAATCGCACACAATGGCCATTTGTTTATCAGTTTGAACTTGAACAAACGGGAGTGAGAAAACGGCGCCATTTTCGTTTTTCGTTCATCAAAAAAACGGAAAAACGAGAATTCGGCTTTTTTTTCGTTTTCAACCTAACGTTTAAAAAACGAATAAACAACTTGAAAACTAGTTTCTCACATGTGGGCGGTATGAAACGCCCCCTTCCGCTGATTGGCAAATCAAAGGTCAGGGGTTAAGCGACGTCTTCGGTTGTCCCTCGGTTCCGAATAAATAGTCCTCCGCTGCTGTACAGAAAGTATGTTTCATTGCTCGCATTAAACAACCGTCCACAAATCGTACAGGGCAGATTATAGACTGGACTTTCTTCTGTGCAACCTAGCGCAATTCATATAAATATTTATATCACAAATATTAATGTAGTTCGCATCCGCATCTTTCTAGCTCGCCAGGGTTAAATCTGCGTGGCAAAGCTGCGCGAGACACGGACCGCACGAAGCGGATTCATATACTTATTTTATTTCATTAAAAATTTGCTGTGTTGGTGGTTGTCGGGTTAACATATTTTTTCCACAAGTTTGCTTCTGTGTACATTTCATCAAGTGAACCAAGACGAATTCAGAGTTTTGCTGCGTGACAGAGCTGCGCGAGACACTGGACAGTACGCAGCGGATACAGTGCAGTGATGTAGTCAAAGTGAAAGTGACCTATTTGTCCGATATGTTGATCAAGGCTCAGTCACTGTGTAGATTCCACAGAAAAAATCATTCAGTGTATGCTAAAGATTCTAGTATTTTATAAAACGTTTTTACTGTGTTATTTACGACTGGCACATGCGAACGATGACAATGAGAGAAATGCTGACAAAAATACAAATTAATTAAGCTATCACGGGGTTATTATTATTATTTAGACGTAAATAATTCCTCCGCTGCTGTACAGTGGGGATCCTTAAAGTATGTTTAATTTCTCTCATTATAAACAACCGTCCACAAACCGTACAGGGCAGGTTCTAGACTGGACTTTCCTCGTGAAACCTAACGCATTTCATATAATTTTTTATATATCACAAATATTAATGTAGTTCGCATCCGCATCTTTCTAGCTCTCCAGGGTTAAATCTGCGTGGCAAAGCCGCGCGAGACACTGGACAGCACGAAGCGGATTCATATAGCCTACTTATTTTACTTCATTCAAAATTCGCTGTGTTCCGTTGTAATTTGTATTGAGGCTCCGTAAGTCTAAACAATTAGCATTTATTTTTGTTTGATCATTTAGCTTAAGATGGCTAGATCACTGGACAGACTGCGTACTGTGTCTCGCGCAGCTTTGTCACGCAGAAAAACTCTGAATTCGTCTTGGTTCACTTGATGAAATGTACACAGAAGCAAACTTGTGGAACAAATGTGGTAACCCAACAACCACAACAGCGAATTTTGAATGAAATGAAATAAAATAAGTATATGAATCCGCTTCGTGCGGTCCAGTGTCTCGCGCAGCTTTGCCACGCAGATTTAACCCTGCATGGAGAGCTAGAAAGATGCGGATGCGAACTACACTAATATTTGTGATATAAATATTTATATGAAATGCGCTAGGTTGCACAGAAGAAAGTCCAGTCTATAATCTGCCCTGTACGGTTTGTGGACGGTTGTTTAATGTGATAAATGAAACATACTTTCTGTACAGCAGCGGAGGACTATTTATTCGGAACCGAGGGACAACCGAAGACGTCGCTTACTGACCTTTGATTTGCCAGTCTGCGGAAGGGGGCGTTTCATACCGCCCACATGTGAAAAACTAGTTTTCAAGTTGTTTATTCGTTTTTTAAACGCTAAGTTGAAAACGAAAAAAAAGCCGAATTCTCGTTTTCCCGTTTTTTTTATGAACGAAAAACGAAAATGGCGCCGTTTTCTCACTCCCGTTTGTTCAAGTTCAAACTGAAAAACAAATGGCCAAAAGATACACGGACCTGGATCCCTGATAACTATTTATAAATCTTTCTAAATACTCACAAGGAGAATGAAGAGAGGATGGTGTTCTTGACTTTGAGCGTCACAGGAACAGGAAGAAGTTCTTTCTGCTCACTAAAACTGTCCACAAACACACGTCATTCACGTCATTTATCAAACATTCAGAATTGAAGACGATGTCATCGGGTCTTACGTGGAGAGCTGAAGCTGAGAGTCGATGAGCTCTGTGTAAAGCGTGATTCCAGATGTTTCAAAGATGAATATCAGTGAAGCCTGCGAGAGGCAAATGAAGAGACTCAGTTTCCTCAAATGAGCCGTTCAAATGAGCTCCTGCAGTTATCTGAGATGTTTTTTTAATTGACATGCAAATCTCCAACGGTGGAAAGGTCACACGTGTTTTCTGTTACCTTCTGATCGCTTTTAAATGGGTTTCCCAGATCACATAGAACAGCATCGTCTGCGGTGCACTCGACATCAAAACCAGACTGTAATAAAGACAAATCCAGACAGTTCACAACTGAACTGAGAACAGTGAAATTTGGAAAACAACACAGATGATATTCAATGGGGCTCCCGTGAGAATGATAAAACTGCAACTTAAAATCAACGATTCAACATTGAGACATTTCCGATTTTTATTTCTCAAAACTTAGTTATGTTTGTCTCCAAATGTTAAATAAAGAAAATAAGAATGGACACCAGAAATATTCAATAAAATAAGAGTTAAATTTGGAAAATTTGATGGCTTTCTCTGTTTTCTGGTAAATTTGTGGTCTTTTTTGGCTGTATATCAAAAATAAACTGTAAAAAATCCTGTACAAAAACTGACATTTTTTGGCAGCTGGGGCACCAAATATTTACTGTAAAAATGACAGTTTTTCTCGTAAAATTACATGTTTTTCCAGTTTTTCTTGTAAATTTGTCTAATTGGACAGTTTTCGACTGTATTTCAAAAATATATAAAAAATCTGTTAATAAACAGTAACATTTCGTAAAATTACAGTTTTTACATTATACATGAAAAAAACTTTATTTTTACAGTATGTATGTGATTCTTTCTTCAGTGAAACACAAAAGAAGATATTTTGAGAAATGTCTTCAGTGGTTTTGTGTTCAAACACTTGAAGTCAACGAGGTTCAGTGTTGTTTGATTATCAACATTCTTCAAAATATCTTCTTTTGTGTGCCGTAGAAAAATGTCACATAGATTTGAAGTGACACGAGGTTGAATAGATGAAGAAAGACTTTTTATGTGATGAGAACTAACTGAAGTGAACCAGCGCCCTCTTGTGGCCTCACCTGAGATCGGACCCCCGAGTACTTGAGCGTGTGTGGAATGGTGACGTTGAGCTTGGCCTGATGCGCGTCCTCAGCCTCTCTGACCGAATCTGCCACGTTTGTGACCTCCACCATCATCACCAGCTTCTTTATGTTACTGTTGAACTCCATCATCTGACTGTCAACAAACATTCCATAATTCATAAAACACGTGTCTTTACGCAACAGTGTGTGAATGCAAAACATTTTCTTAATCTGTATTTACACACACAGATTATTCATAGTTTATACATTTAAAAAAATCCTTCTTGTAGAGTATGTGTGTAGAGTATTGCAGTGCACAAATATTTCATTCCAGATATGAATTACATTCTTTCATTCGTTCAGCAAGCCCTGTCATTTAAACACAGTGTTCTCATGTACACTACAACACTCACCCTGGAAAGGGAACGTAATTCTCATCTGCAAACGTGGCCCGGAGCTGCAGGTTACTGCTACACCTGTTATCAGCACCACACTCCTTATGAAAGTTAATCTGAGGACAAACACAACACAAAAACACTCGCAAAGTTTGCATTCTCTGAAATCTTACATTTATCATTTTTATTGTAAAACCCGTTGGCTTTGCCCTCTGTTTGCCTTCTCACATCTCACTACACAGTCGTCTTTAGCACCTGCCTGCCTCAATTTAGTAATTTATGAGAAAGTGTCTCATTAATATGTTATTACTTTCTCATTATTATGAGATACTAAGTCAAATTACTTATAGGGTGTTCCAATTAATAGAAAGTTTGTATGATTTAAGAGGAATGTATTTGAACAAACGCAAAAAATAGGTGTACAACGTTAAAGGAGTAAATGAATGCAATAACTGTGAAAATGAACTAGAATTAAGTCACTCTGTAAATGTAAAAAAATAAGATCATAAATAATTATATGATTTAATGAGTATGCATCGTATATATGAATTTTATGACTGAAGTAATATCTGGAATGTTTATTTGCAATTATGTGTCTTTGGAATATGCGAGCCTATTTTGGGAATTGTTTTTTTCTTTGTTGGATCTATATCGTTTTATTTTGTAATACTAATTGGTGAAGTAGTGTCGCTTATCCTTTTTTTGCGGTTAATAAGTATTTGTTTTGTGAAAAGTTGTTTGAGAGAACCAAAATAAATAAATAATTAAAATCTCAAAAAAACTCCCAAACCCTGGCAGAAACGGGCATCCATAGCTGTGTATGCGCACGTGTGTGTGTGTGTTTACTGGTTCATACCTCAGTTTTGTCCGTCAGTGTCTGCTGGCCGCTCAACACAGGAAAGGCGTCTAGGTTCTGTAATGTTTGTTGTGCTGTTGTTTTCTGTTCATCTAGTGACACGTTCAGAGTGAAGACTATAGGCTGTAGTTTGTCCAGTACAGGGGTCTGCAGAGACGACGGAAAATTTTAGTGATGGCAATGACACGCTTCCATGCTACTCATACTATTTTTGTAGCATGCAGCATGTACGGTACGGTATAGTGTACCGTATGCAGATTTAACGTCTGTACGGAATACCAGAATGATGCATTCACTATGTTCAGTGCTACTGTCCTACTAGAACTGAATATGTGTTTGTTTGTGTGCGTATGGTTTTGTGGTGGTCCTGGCAGGTGGTCTCTCACAATAACACTGAGCTCCAGCTCTTTACATGTGGGAGCAGAGAAAGAGAGAACGCCTGTGAATGTGCTCTGCTTGTTGTCAAGGAAACGGACTCGGGCGCCGCGGCGATTATGGTCAGCATCCACTGTGTACCTCACAGCTGGGGGAAGACGAAACAAACAGCTCACAGTTAATCCTATTAAACCCTGATGATGACACACTCCTGAACACCAGACCGAACACAAAACCTGTTTAACTTACGGATGTCCTTCTTAAAGGCTTTGTTTCCATTGCTGAGGATGTAGCTGAAACACACCTTCACCTTTATACTGTTCAAAGAGAAATATTTATAAGATTGGACATCTGTAACCGATGCGTCTGAAAGTTTGTATCAGAATCAATCCAACACAAATGTATTTCTACAGCGTCTTTCACAATTTCACATCTGCAAAGCAGATTCACAGAAAAATAATGAGTTTTAAAACAAACAGACAACAGAGACAAAATATATACAGTATATACAGAAAAAAGAAAAGTATAATATATACCTAATCATTGCCATTGTATTACAGTACTTAAAGGGATAGTTCACCCAATAAACACAAAGGAAGATATTTGGAAGAATGTCAGTAACCGAGCAGATCTTGTCCCCCATTTACTGCCATAGTAGGAAAAGAAATACGTTTACACTTTTAAACACGTTGTGTTTAGCAGAACAAAGAAATGTATACAGGTTTGGAACAATCTGAGGCTGAGTAAATGATGACAGAAGGTTCATTTTTAGGTGAACTATCCCTTTTTTGAAGTATTCTTAAAATATACTGTGTCATCATTTTACAGCATGTGACTCAGAGATTAAATGACCTTTTTTCCATTATTGATGTAATATATTACGGTTTATATCTTCTCACCAGGAATTAACAACACATTGGCTTGGAATCACAATCTTTGGCTCCACTGTAAAGATTTTGGAGAGGTGGATAACGGGGCGTGCCCTGAAAATTCATCAAGAAAAACACATTTAATATCGCAAACCTCACACTGTCCACCGCCAGTCAAACATCTGGACACAAAATTGTGACACAAAAAAGCTATAAACAAAGATTTATCACAAATCATATAAATGGGAAATGATGGAATATTATCCTATATAAATATAGCCAGTGTTGGGTGTAACTAGTTACTAAGTAACTAGTTACTGTAATTTAATTACTTTCCCCTTAAAGTAAAGTAAGGGATTACTCTTATTTTTTTTCTGTAATTTAGTTACAGTTACTTTTGATGTAATTAAACTAAATACTTTGTGTAATATATGTGTGTGCAATAGTGGAATTGACATCAAAATTCAAAGTCTAACTTTAAAATCTGTGCTTTAATGTATAATTCTCATATTTGTAATACTTTGGTTAATAAGAGTACTTTATGTAGTTTAATATTATTTATTTAAATGAATTAAGAGCCGTTTCATGTCTATCCTTGAATCACTTAACTAATCAAGGTTGATATAGGATACAGAAAGTAATGAGTAATAAGTAACTAAATACTTTTCGGAGAGAGTAATTTGTACAGTAATCTAATTACACTATTGAATATGTAATTAGTAACTAGTAATTAATTACTTTTTCAGAGTAACTTACCCAACACTGAATATAGCCTATATTAAAACCATTTATATGTTACATTATTTTAAGCTTCTTTAATACTGTATATCCACTCTTTGTTTATATGTGCAAAACAATGGTCAGGACTGAAAAAGTTCTCAAGTATGCTGGACAAAATTAATTTTGAGCATTTAAGCATAAGGTGAAAAGGTGACTATAAAATGTCAAGTGAAGCCAAACATTTGATTTACAGTATACTGTACATGTATACAATCTGTGTTTGTATATGCCTGTCGCTTCTGTGCTTGTAAATAAGATAAACATATATTGTTCTGAATAATATCAACATATATGAACACCGAATTCAGTTGAAAAGCAGAACCTCAAAAGAGCAACGTGGTCATCCAGAGATCCCACGACAATATCAGGGTAATCATTCCCATCCACATCCATTCCTCCATTCAGAGAGTAACCAAACGTCTGGAAGCCTCCGGTGACCAAAGATTTTCCCTCTATCACCTGTTTTACATAATTCGGTACTTCTTTTAATCAACACTCATTATAATTAGATATTATTTAGCAATTCAGACATTCAAATGTTTTGTCCTGGACATAAAAAACCACATCAGAAGTACAGGCGACTGGCACATAAAAAGATTATAAAGACAGTCATTAAGGGACTGTTCACCCAAAAAATTTATTCACTCTCATGTCATTTCAAACCTATGTGAGTTTCTTTAACAGAAGAGATTTTGAAGACCGCTGAACCCCATTGACTTCCACTGTATGACCACAAAACCACTGAGACATTTCTCAAAATATCTTCTTTTGTGTTGTACTAAAGAAAGAATCAAATACAAGTTTGGAACAACATGAGGGGGGGACATGATAACTTTTATGTGAGATTTATTTTTGGGTGAACTGTCTCTTCAATTGTCCACAAACCAACCAAACTCTAATATTCGTGTGTTTCATACAGTCTCATGGTGTTGTGCTGTACCTGACTGGGTTCCTTAGTTATTCCACGTTTATCCCCCATCCAAATGTAGACTTTTCCAGAATCTTGGAAAGGAGCACCCACAGCAAAATCTAAAGGAAGAACCAAAGACACAAAACACATGAAAAACCTTCCACAGCCTGTAGGTGGCAGCACTGTTACATAAATCACATTTTAAATGTAGACAACTCTTACAATAGTGCAGTTTTATCACAGCATAACTTTATTCTGAAATAAAATGCATGTGCAAACGGAATGTTGGAGCTACGGCATGGTGTGCGTGTGGTACCTTGAAACCCGTCTTGATTGACATCTCCCACTGCGGCCACAGCGAATCCAAACCCAGAACCCTTCCTTCCCTTCAGAACCACGCTGGCATTTTCGCGGAAGGATCCATTCTCATTCATGTAAATGTACACGGCCCCCCCCTCCTCATTGTAGCGGTCAAAGTAGAACGGAGCACCGACAATCAGGTCGTTCCAGCTAGGTCACAACAAACCAAACACACATCAGGTGTTGCGTACGTCCTGTTTAAACAGCTTCAGTAAAGAATGAAAAACGTTCGGTCACTTCCACATCAATTTCATCGAACTCATGACCTTGGTGCCGCTCGCCCCATGCACAACCAGCTCATCTCCAGGCAAGCCCGTACAATACGACCGAGTAAACCCAGTGACCTACTCATCATTGTTGAGGTCCGTCACCGCCAGGCTGCTGCCGAAGTACGAGCCTATCTGTTCCCCTGAAATGTTCAGTGGGTGAAGAGTCAGGTCTCTGTCGGTTTTCTGTGCCATGATGACAGAACCCCTGAAGCCGTCTCTGGGAGCCCCCGTCACCACAGTGTACTCTGAGCGATGCAGTAACTTTGTGTCCTCCAGCACTGAGTAACCTGAAAAACACATCAGATGTGAAAACACATCTGTGACCTGTATTCTCAAACGGAAGACAAACACAGTACCTATGTAAATGTTGAGCCGGTCCTCGCCCAGCTTTCTGAAGCTTTTCTCATCGGCATCCCCCTCGAAATCCAAGTCGGTGTCTCTGCATTTCATGTGGACGTTACCTGTAAAGGAAAAAAGAGCCCCACAGTCGTGTCACATTCCCGCTCCTGAAATGCAACAATAAGACCCTAGGGGTGATTTTAAAATCTGATATGAAGTGTGAACACACCCTGTACACACCAAATACATTTTACACCTGTACCATGTTCCAACCATCTCGTAGTTCTTCTGTTACCTTGCCACACGAAGCTGCCCGGTGCCCCGAAGTACACGTCGCTCTCCGTCATCCCCCCTGAGATGCCCATATTACACATGCCCTCCAGATTCTGGTCATAGTTGAAGTCGCACAGCTCGTAAGTGTCAGACTGCCAGTAATCGGACGGGTCGTAGCTCAGGTCATTGCCTCGCACGTAACATTTGCCCACCATGCGTTGCTGTTCTTCTGCACCCAGAAGTATTTTGACGTAGCGGTGACCACACGCCTGTCCACATCCAGAAAGAGAGAAGAGATTTCACTGAACATTTTGAGGGCTGTTGGTTGCATTTGATTTATAATAACTTGTTTTTCTTTTTTCGTGTCTTTTATTTTGAATCTCATATTTTGTACTGTGTTGATGATGTCACTTCCTGTTGTAGTCATGCATCGTTTCTTTGTAGTTCTTTCATGCTGCCCCGCACTAACTGTGTCCAGACATTCTGTGCTTCCCCTAATTATTTTGTGTATATACTCCTGCATTCATCAAAGATTGATTAAGTCTTAAAGATTCATTAAGAAATGTTCTGTTGGTTGTATTTTAACTCAAACAAAACAGAAAGCGAATCTGGACTAGAGTTGTCTAGTTCTTGCAAAACTTCATAACAACCTTCATTAGGTCACATGTAATGTTCTTGTTATTCCTTTTCCATGTCTTTTATTTTGAATCTTGCATTTTTTATTGTGTTGATGGTGTCATTTCCTGCTGTAGTCATGTATCGTTTCTTTGTAGTTCTTTCATGTTGCCACGCCCTAACTGTGTCCAGGCGTTCTGTGCTTCCCCTAATTATTATGTGTATATACTCCTGCATTCATCATAGATTAAGTCTTAAAGATTCATTAAGAAATGTTCTGTTGGTTGTATTTTAATCTGGACCAGTGTTGTTTACGTCTTGCAAAACTTTGTTTACTTTTCTTAGGGGAGTACACTTGACTTGCTCATCTGGCCCAGAACGAGAGCCCTAACCATGATGTGAGTCCTCATGTTCAAATATGATTTTTTTCATCTCACCAGCACACGTCCTCCATTCTTCTGACTGGCCACAGTGACTCCCAGCCACATACCCTCCACCATCTCTGTGGATTGTGCTGCAGGAGAGACAGAACGTAATCACATATCTGCTATCTAATACACAAAGAGGTAGAGCGAGCTTTTGACATGCCTATGGAAAACCAGTAGAGAAAATGTGTCTGGAACAAGGGCCAGTGATAAACTGGACACTTCACATTATGCACAAGAAATATTTCCCATAGTTCACTTTACTCAGTGATAAGTCAATGGAATTTTATGGTTGCTGTGTTAAGGCTTGTTTTACTATTCACTTTTGCTTAAATATAGCAGCAGGGAATTTTGGGAGACAGATATCAGCACCTGAGTCACCCACAGACTCATTATGCAGAAAGAGACTGAACTCACAATCTGTCAACTCAACACTCCACAAATGACCGAAAGCTGACCCTGCATCATAAATAAAGGAGGAAATTTATAAGGCACATCAATTTCTTGAGGTGCTAAAGCTCACGTGGAGTGATGAGATCCATGGTCCTGCAATCATCCCGGGCGGTGGTGATGGGACAGGAATACACAGCTCCGGTCTGATTGATGTTAAACTTGCTGAGGGAGGGTTGTGCTTTCTCTTGAGGAGCCCCGACCAACAACCTTTAGAACAACAACAGACATACAGTTCACTTACATGATGCTGATATACAGTATATATGAAACGCCATCCTATGTTTGTACAATCAGACCTTCAAGTAATTATTATGCAAATTTTGAGCATAATCCCCTGTGGAGTCATTTGGGGTCTCTCATCTCGTTTCTTCTCAGACTTGAAGCAGTGACCATGAACTCAAACATTTCTCTTCAAATTTAACCAAATCCAGATGATTTTCCTTGCACAGTCATTTACACCGCCATACTGTTAATAGATTTCATCAATTACAGTCTCATTTGTTTCTGTTTTTATTTCTCCTTAGCACTTCTATGAGAAACAAAGTTCATACAAAAAATTGCAACAAATCATTGCAGAAATAAATCTGAATTGAATTTGGATCTCAATCAGGAAATCTATCCATGAAAAACAAACAACACACATCTCCACAAACACAGAGGAGGAAATTCCTGAGTGTATGTTCTTGAGGAGAAATGAAGGCAAAAGAGATCAGAGGAGATAAACAAGCCCAGGCCTGAAAGGAAGGAGTCTTTTATCTCTTAGCTTCCTCACAGCAAACCTCAGTAAATGAGAAGTGAATCGACGATCAAACGAGAATTCCTGTTAACGACAACCTGTCGCCACGTGAACAACAGCACAAACTGGAATAATATACAGTAAGTGGGTAAAAATAAACATTTAAAATGCTCCACACAAAAATATCTAACACAATCTTGTATTTCATAGTAACTATTTTACGAGGTGTCTAATTCATATGGATTCGTACAATCTTATTTGTTTGTTTTAGTATGATGCTCTTTCACCCCAGCGACATTAGGTTGAGATTTTTGCTTTTTCTAATAATCATATGTTTATGAATGACTCAAATCGTACTAATTCACCTCATAAAACAGTTACAAATCGTTGCTGTCCTTCCAAATTCGCTGTTTTTCAGAAAATTGACAAATCACTGAACTTTTTAAACGATTAAATACTGGTTTGTCAAAGTTGACAAGCACTTTTTAATATATTTAATTGGTTAGATTTTTACAAAACCCAGTGACAAACATAGAGGGTGACTAATAATATGAAAAAATGAAAATTCTGTCATCATTTACTCACCTTCGAGTTGTTCCAAATCTGTATAAATGTCTTTGTTCCGATGAACACAATGAAAGATATTTGGAAGAATGCTTATAACCAGACAGATTTTGCCCCCCATTGACTCACATAGTAGGAAAAAATACTTTATCATTTTTAGACATTTTGAAGAATTTAGGACATCAGTTCTGGGGCACTTTTGACTACCATTGTTTTTTTCCTACTATGGGAGTCAATGGGGGGCAAAATCTGTCTGGTTATGAGCATTCTTCCAAATATCTTTCTCTGTGTTCATCAGAACAAGACATTTATACAGATTTGGAACAACTCGAAGGTGAGTAAATTACGACAAAATTGACAGACATTTTTAGGTGAAGTATCCCTTTAAGGCAAAAAAATCAGGAAATATGGAGATAGGAGGTTTCAGAAGGATAGCAGTGAAATTCCCCTGACATCAGACTGGAATGCCCCAAATGAACACACTGAGGGTGGGCTGTAATTTAAGGTAGTGGGCATGTACTTCGACAACCAAACAAAAACCATTTTGCAACATCCTAGCAACATGCTAACAACCATTGAGAATGTCTTAGAAAGCACATAGCGATGCCCTGGCACCACGCACAACTCCCTTAAAACACGGCAGTAAGTTTTCAATGTGAAGTTTCACCGTCTGTGCTGCAAACCGCAACATACATATTTCCCTCAAAGTGAAGAATTGCACGTCTCTACTCTAAGAGCGGGCGAATGATGTCACGAGAGACAGGCGAGCTATTTCTGAGCCCTGAGGATACGCTCTATCACCAGGTGTCGACGCACTGAGCTTAGCAAGAAGAGTCTAGACTTGTAGAGTTGTAAACTCACTCTCGCGGCTCGCTGACACTGGATGAAAAACTCAGATCTGTCATGTGCTTTTCTTAGACAACCATGGCCGCTACCTACTGTACATGAGATCCTTCTATGGTATAAGACCTGTGTCAGGAGATCTCCTTAGTGATGATTTTTGCGATCGTTTCAATTCAAGTGATAGATTCACGGGCAGCTCAAAGCTGCTGGATCTTTAAGGAGTGGGCAAACATTTCTCACTCATGTTCAGACAAGACCTCCGCAGTTTAATGGCATTACTGGAATTTTTCCCAAGTGAGAGTGTTGAAGCAAACCTGCGGTCAGTCGTGACTAATATTGGTCAATGCGGGAAGATGTTAGATGTACCTGGCTCACGCTAGCACCAGTACACTACACGTTATATGCGTGTTTACAGTTTGCAGACTGCAGAAGTGAGGGAGGAAAGGATTGAATATAACAATATGAGAAAAGCTCTTATTGTGATTTATTACATGAGCTGATGGCATGCAGGAATATTTAACCTGTGGTACATCTAAAGTATGTCAAAAATATGATTTAAAATGACCCCGAAATCAAACCTGGAGCTTTGAGGATTTAGTTAATGTCTGTTTGCTTTGAGGTCCTTTGTATGGTGTTTAGCAGATTTAAAATGAACAGTATATGAAAATCAATTAAAAATATCTTCAGAAAGAGGAATGATGTATTAAAGGAACAGTTCACCCAAAAACGAAATTTCTGTCATCATTAACTCACCCTTATGTTGTTCCAAATCTGTATAAATATCTTTGTTCTAATCAACACAGAGAAAGATATTTGGACGTATGTTTGTAACCAAACATTTCTTGGCCGCCATTGACTACCATAGTAGGAAAAAGGACTTTTTTACTTTTTCAGTTGAACACAAAAGAAGATATTTTGAAGAAAGCAAACAGTTCTGAGGCACTTTTGACTACCATAGTCATTTTTCCTTCTATGATAGTCAATGGTGGCCAAGAACTGTTTGGTTACAAGCCTTCTTCCAGATTTCTTTCTCTGTGAAATTTATACAGATTTAGAACAACTCGAGGGTGAGTAAATGATGACCGAATTTTTATTTTTTGGGTTAACTATTCCTTTAATTTTGTCTGACATTTGCAAATAAGTATCTACATGTGGCATGAAAAGAGACCAAAACCATTGTTTAAAGATACAATTGATAAACACACCACCACGATTCTCATCTATACAAAACAAAAGTAACCTAAAACATATTTTCTTGTGTTCTTACTTCAAAACATTCCGACAAGCTAAATAAAACTGCTCTATTCCTGACATTGCCATAGTGACCGTAATAAATGTGCAAGATTTTTGAGTGAACTTTATTCAGACCAGTAAAACCCAATCCTGAGCCAAGTAAAATCATATGAGCAGATTTGTTTACTATGTTGTAGTTATATTGGATTGACATTTATGTGCAGTGTGAGAGCGTCTGAAAGTTTGCAGCTCACACCAAAAGTGTGCATTGGCACATTTGGCAGTCCTGCGGCTTAAACATTTCCTTCCTCTGTCATTGCTGAGGTTGAGGTGCTCTGTAGATCTCACTATGGTTTCCTTTATTATTATTACTTTTAAGACAGATATGTTCAAACACAAGATAAATAATATTAGCGTACCTGATCAGTCACGGACTATTTTTGGTTTGTCAACTCCAGTTACAGGCCAAATAACAGTATGGCGATTTTGATATAAACATCTTGTTTATTACTGGTTTAGTTATAAACTATTATTAGTATGAAGATGAGAGAGAGAGAGAGAGAGAGAGAGAGAGAGAGAGAGAGAGAGAGAGGCCTTGCTTATCATTCACTACCAGCCCAGCTTTATCTGAGATTCCACAGGCACTGCAGAGAAAGAGACCATCAGTGTTTTGTGTGTGTATGTGTACTCTGTGTGGAGATGTGAATCAGCTTTTCTTATGGTATTAGCATGCAAAAAAAACACTCTGAGAGATATTATGGGATATCACTCGGCTCTGTGACAGCACCACAGTCAAGAATCTGACTGTGGCATACCGCTGTTCAGCCAATCAGAAGCATTTACTGCCTGTCAATCAATTTGAATGTTCAGGTTTGCTGACATGAGATTGATATTTTGAAAATAAGGGGCGGGTCTACATCAGCATCTGCTTGAGTTCTGGTGGAAGGGAACAACAAGGAAACTTCACTCACATGCAGAACCCTTAGTTTTACGCCTGACACTGTTTAGATTTAAAGCGGACGTAACACACGCAGTTTCTGCAAATCTCATATTAATCTTGAGTACCTATACCAGGGATGGATTTCTGACCGGGCCAATGGGGCCAGTGCCCATGAGTCCTTGACTAGCATGAGCCCGAGGGGGCCCTGGGCTTCACAGTCTCGCGGGAACTTTGGCCGCTTTCTTTGGTCAAGTCCCTCCCAACATATGACTGACAGGTAAAGCAACCACGTTTCGTTTTGTGCCGCGTCATGTTTAGAGGCATGGAAATGTCCCCATAATAACAGTCGTGAACCTCGCATACGTCTAAGAATTTGGCGTTCAGTCGATCGTGAGGAATTCTTATTGCAACCGATGTAAACACGACAGCTTACTACTTTAATCAGGCTTAATTATTTTTAGCGTAACCCAGGCATTTTACACCAGTATTCAGGTTTGAATACTCATGATCATCTTAACTTTCACTTTCTATAACTGTGAATGCGCAGCTAAGGGAAAGAACGGAAAAATTGTGGGAGGGGGGCCCTTGAAGGTAACTGGCCCCGGGGCCCTTTGAAGTCATAATCCGTCCCTGACTTATACAGTAGTATTTCATACTTCGTATCTTCGAAGAGTCTTTAGTTTGATCAAATTTATAAAAAATACAGATGTGCGATTATTTCCGAAACAGGCGAGCTCTTGAACACAATTCATCATCGCATTATCCCTGCATAACTGTTGATTCACTATAAGTTTGTGCTGTTTACATAATGCACGTATGCGGCGATTGCCAACAAGCTCTCGCGGGTTGACGCGTGGGCGTGCTCTTTCATCTCGCTCTCGCTGGTTGACGCGTGGGCATGCTTTCCGGGAGAATTGTCCAATAAGGGACTAAGAAAAGTTGTTACGTAAGGGAATTTCATGTTAAAAAAAACGTTTTCAAAACCTATACGAACCTTGGGGGAGTGAATCGAGCACAGAAATACTACGTGATACGTCCAACTCATTTTTAGACAAGTTGACCATGTCAAGCATGAGAAGCCAGCACGTTTAACAGTGTAGAAGTCAGAATGCATGAAACACCATTGCACATCCCCTTTAAATGTCTATAATGTAAGTATAATCAAGCTTTCACACATAATGTAGTTTTATATTTACAGATTCAAGCTTTTATCCTACAGTTCACAGTTTATTATGCAATACCCTGGAAATCAAACCCATGATGACCTTGGTGTTGTCAGCACCTCAGAGGAGCTACAGGAAAGCTAGAAGAAATGTTGTACAGTAGGAAACTCGCAGCTTTGAAACCGGATTCAGCATTTGCTGTCAACCACAGCCAAATCTGTGGAAACATAAAGCATGACCCGAGTCTGTCCTTTTAATCTGAAAACACGACTATTACTGAACCGTGAAAACTGACATTAATGACAGGCAGAACGGACCGAATGTGACCTTCTTCTTCAGATGCATAATGTACTGTACAGTAAAGCTATTCACATCATGAACAACTTTACATGCACAGTGTAGCTGGTTATAAAGCAGGTATGACTAGTCATGTGACAAAATGGCAACTTGTAAGATCCGGTTCTATTTTTTTAGATTTAGGTTTAGGGTTTGGGTTAACATATTTAATTGTGATCATTACTACAGGCGTACACTAAATTATGATTACATAGATAAGAGCAAACGTTGGCAACCACGGGTCTCCAAATTGCGGCCAAGTATATAAAGTGGGAGGAGTTGGATCTGGATCCAACCACGCATCCTGGATGTCGTGTACTGCAGTGAGGACCGTCTCAGCCTGTGCGAAGGCCTGTAGATGATGCGGCATCTAAAAAGGTGATTTTTAGCGCAATTTAAGCTTGTCAAACAAAAGTTATGATTCATGTCATGTCATGTTTAATTATGGATCGGAAATATGCTGTTTAATTGTGATTTTTGCCAGCGATTTTAGAAATATCTGCCTTCCCCCATTCTAAAACAAGATTGTTTAATGCATTAGATTATTGTTGATTGGATTATTAGACCAAGTTCCCCTTGGACAAGATTATCGATTCAGTACAAGTACCGTAAACAGGGCAACAACACAAGCCGGGAACAAAGTCCGTAATGTATTTAGCATTTTTCTAAATGGTGTAATTACTCTGAACAGGAGAGATGCAACCTGATTATAGAACATCAGTCAACATTACTGTGTGTAAATACTTACAAGAACAACACCACCGCCAACCTTAAACACTGAAACCTAACACTAAAAACTAAGTAAATTCATTTTACTTCAAGACTTGAACTCATTGAAAGTTAACATGACACTGCAGTCAGACGATAGAGGTCTTCCCATTAATGATGACATCACATATTACAGTACAGTATATCATATGATGATCAGACTTCAGAAAGAAGTGCCAGAAATGTCTCTAACTAGTGAAGGATGGTGCTTGCAAAGCCAAAACAATGGGTTTGATAGTCAGGGAATGCATGCGCTCATAAAATAGAAAGCTTGGAGTATGAACCTCACATCTACTCTGACAGCATCCATTTGCCTACTTTTAAAATGTTTTAAGAATGGCACATGACAGCTAGCATCCTAAAAAAACATATATTCCTTAAAGAGCAATCTGGATCAATGCATCTGTGTGTTAGACAGCGAAGGAACTCTTGGGTCATTTCATATATTTGGTTGTTTTTATGTGCCGGTCCTTGGTATGACATCTCCCGAGGGTTGAGTAATGATGAGAAAGGAAACAGATGTGGACACATCTCCCTGGATGACCATTTCCACCTCTCGCCGAGGCACCTGGGCACTTTCAAATGATCTCCTCACGATGAGAAATAAAGGTTCCCTGATGATGATGATGGTGAGAAGTTCATGATGTTCTCAGCAGGTGTCTTTTCACGGCCGATATCTCACGGCTCTCTTGAGCTGATTTCTTAAACAGATTTTAGGCCCATACTCAGATTCTCAGGGGAGGACTTGACTGAAGCCTGAAGAGCTGGTAAACTTTGTTATAGTTTTTGTTATTTCTATTTGCTCTTTATTTAATCTCAGTGATGTCTAGAAATAACGGTAGCACTTTATTTTACAGTCCTGTTTCCCATGTACATACTGTGTACTTATTACAGTAAATATTATAACTGGTTAATAACAATGTACTAACCCTGAACCTACCCCTAAACCTTAACTTATACCATGTAGTTACCTCATACTACCCATTGCTTTCTTAGGTAAGTACACTGTAAGTACACTATAGGTACACAAACTGTTAAATAAAGTGCAACCGAAATAACTGAGAAAAAGATCTGCGATTTTCACTTTCAATTTTTGAAAATGTTCTTTTTACACATCGAGTCAGAAGGAGCATTGATCTGGTGAGAAGTTCCCTCTGTATTGTCATTCCTGTGTATAAAGACCCAGTTTCAACCAACAAGTCTATTCAAAACCATACCGGCAGCGGATCATCAAAGCACACAGCTGTGGCTTTCAGTCACACCTGAATCAAACAGTGTAACCGCTGAAAAATGAGAATGCTGTAGGGTTGCCAGATCCCACGATTTCATGGCAGCCGCCTCTCAATAATACAGAATATTCTCAGCTCATTCATTCACAAACAAAGTCTTCCATGGGCATTTTCCTCTTTGCAAGTCTGTGTAAACATTTGCTTAGGAGGTCATTCATTTCTTGTTGTATCTTATTATACACAATAAGAATGAGGGGTACGACACCAAGGATTGTGGGAGTTGACCATGAAGACATGTTTATGTAGTGCATGAGAGTTATGTTTGTAAGGAGGGGGTTGAAATGTTTGCGATGGGCTAAAAGAAAGTCAAAAACTAAAAGTAGGTAAAAGAGAAAATCATTGAAGCCACAATGCACTGAAGTTTGAACAGCTCTCCTCTTAAATTAAATGTGTGACTCGGAATCGGACATATTGATTTGTTCGTACTCTCCATCAGAAAAAAAACAAGAGCGGAGCACTTAATAAAATCTGGGTCCTGCTGAAGCAGGTTTGGAAACAGTGTGTCTGTCTGGTTGGTAGGCCTCTAATAGCATGGTAATCCTCGGGAGCTCTATCTGTTTGTGAGGTTCATCTCAGTCCTGTCTCAACCTGCAGTCAGGCAGGTTCACTTGAGCTGGGAAGCTTGAGGAATTCTCAGCATTCCAGAGGGTCAGAGCACTGGAAGTACCAATCACAGGGAAGAACCGCACAAGCTGAATGAAAGGGCTGTATGAGGGGTATACGTTTGTGTTGTGCTTGGATGGAATCTACAAAAAGGTATCAAGCATCAGTCTGGCTCAAAGTCATTATAAAATTAAAACTGACCATGAACTTATTGTGCATCATGTGATTCAAAGTCGTTATTTCAGATAAACAAATCTGACATCGCTGATGGTATAAATCACATGTTCAACTGTTCCTCTACCTCTGTCACTGTCAGTCGCTGTTACTTGTGTGTATAATTGTAATTATTGTAACGATTATTTCACCAAGACTTGATGCACTGCATCATTGTGGTCTTATTGTCTGACACATTAAAATTAATTTGAATAAATAATGTACACCATCTGGAACATAATGGTCTGTTTCTGCATCTATGTTTTTCATTGTGTCACTGTCTCTGTATGCGTATCTCTCTTTTTTCACTTTAAAAGCTGCAGTATGAGCCAGCATTCCATCTCCTGGGATCTGCACGAGTGCCCTACTTGCACAAACACAGCCTTCAGTAAAGACAGATTTGATTCAATTTCATAAGATGCATTGATGTCCACAAGGAAGCCAAACCACAGCGCTCTCACAGTACAGAGACTTCCTAAAGATAATACAAATAAATGTCAGAAGATAATGACCTTTTGACTGTAGTCAATGATAGGTGGAGTCATCCCATGTCATGTTTTACATCTTTTCTTTGGGATTTAATGTCCACGTGAACCGGAAGTTGCGATCGTTTTTTCCGAGTGAAATGGAATTTTGAATGAGAAAAATAGTGGCCATGGCTTGTGTTTTTCGCTGCGATTTGATTGAATGTATAAAAACAGCCCTTGCATTTTGAAATGGAACTGGCAGCAGACTGACATTTGAAGGGGAGGAGTTAACAAATGCTCCGCCCAAGCCGTCTAACATAGGTCATTTAAGAGGGATAGTCATTTCAGGGCGGAAGTGCATTTTCAGATTTTAAATGAAGATTATGAGGGCACACGAATTTGAAGAGAAGAGAATGACCCACGTTGATACGCTATTTACAATAAACGCTGCAATATTTCATGGAAAAATATGCATTGTAATTTTCATTGTAAATTTCACTGGGACTTTAAAGTACATTTACATTCAGGCATTTAGCAGATTGTCATGGTCCTGCCTTCTTGTTCAGGATTTTCTAGTCTGGTGGCAAGATCGTGACAGATCCCTTATGTTTAGTGTGAGAAAGTCATGGGGTGTTTACCATTGACATTCCATGTGCTTTCTCGTGTCTCGTCATTGGCCCCGCCCCTCTCGTTTCCCATATTGCTTCCCTGCCGTGTCTTATGTTCCTCACCTGCCTCTCATTATCTTCCTTTGTATGTCTCCCTTTAAAATGCCCTCGCGTTCATTGTCCTGTGCTCGTTCGTTGTTCTTGTACCTGTTCTTGTACAGTGTACTTACCTGTGTAGAAGTCTTCGTGTTCCTGATTCCTTGCCCTACGGACTAAGTGTTTGTTATTTTCCTTGCCCTGCCTGTGTTACCCTTCCATGTTTTTGGTAAGATGTTGTGTCGTTGTTTTAGAGTTTAGTTTTAGTTATTTTTGTCCTGCTGTTTTTGCCCCCTCGTGGGAAGTGTTTTGGTTTCTGTTTTTATAATTAGTCCAGTCTTCGTTACCCCATTGTGGGTTTTTGTTTTGTTTTATTTGTTAAATAAATTATTTATTAACCCCTTCACTGCTGCTGCCTGCATTTGGGTTCTTCAACTACTCAAATCGTGACAGCAGATTCTTTTAATCCAAAGCGATTTGCAGATAAATTAGGAATCAATAAAGCGATTTGTCGAAAGAAGTAGGTATTTTCAAAGAATAATTGCTTTCAGAATAGATAATTGTTTTTATTATGTCTGTGCAATGTGCATTTTAATTTTGTATTTATAAACACATACACATATTTAAGAAAAATATTTTTTTATATATAATTTTAATTATATATAAATGTTAATAATATATGCCAATAATTTTTAAATATATACATGTATGTGTGTGTTTTTATAAATACAAAATAAGTGCACAGTGCACAAACATTTAAACACAAACATTTATTCTGGATGCGATTAATCACGATTATTTGTTGAACAGCACTAATTTGAAGTATAAATAAAATATTTTAAAAAATCTATTAAATTTAAAACTGTAAAAAATTTTTATCAATATCATGACACTGAAAGTGACACGCGGTAAACATACAAAATTTGTTTATTACGGTAAGGAAAATACGAGAAACGAGAGTTTTACACCAGGCTACTAAAAAAAGAATCTATGTAAATTCAATAATAAGCATTATTCTCGTTACGCAAAATATCATTCATTTCTTTTCACTTTTGGTGAAATATGAGCTGACATTATTTGGCAGTTTTGCGAGGTTCAGACTTCATCAGCTGGAGTCTGGCAGTAAATGTTATTGCATGTAAAGCGTGTTATTGGTTCTGTTTAACTGTCAGAGTGTTAAAGTGACCACAGCTGAGTCTGCTTGTGTCTATCCTTCTCAACAGAGCTGATTCTCTCTTTATATACCAGAGCCAGCACCCCCACGTGCCCAAGAGTGATGGACACACTCAACTATGGCCATGTGGCCTCCTCTCATGTTGCAGTGCCTGGACAGCATCACACTCCCCTGAGGGGACAATGAACGGGCAGAACATCCATCCAGTCCTTCAACAATAACACTGCATGAAGTGCTGAATTTATAACAGCCTGATAGGCCAAAGAGGTCGGAACCGAAGTGAATTAGACGATTACTTTAAGAACAGCACCATTGACAAAAACATGCAGCCAATGAGATTCCTCTGAAGTTCCTGTAGATGAAACTACACGATAGGCTCATAATAAGCAGGAAATCACAAATAAGAAAAGAGGGAAACTCCCTACTATCCCACAACAGAGAAACATCAAAAATAGATAAAGCACATTAGATTTTCTCACTAAAGTGACCCATAATTGTGCTGCCGTGTCTGGTACAGTAGCATGTTATAGCTACCCGTTTTCTTCTCAAAACACCCACAGAGATGAGTGTAAGCGGTTTATCAGAAGCAGGCAACAGGTCATACCAGCACAGGATATGAGGGCTTGAAAAAGCTCTGTCATACAAAAACCTGTACATATCTTTGAAGACCTAATTAAAAGCAGGGAAATGTGAACTGCACACCTCAACGGATAACAGAAAATATCTTGTTGAAGTCTTAGAAAACAACAGATTATATCTACTGTAGACTACTGCATACCCAATTGATTCCTGTCACAGCCCACGTCGAGCTACAAATCGTTCCCCTCGGGCACACTTTTCATACTCACTTAGACCAAACTCAAAACAAGAGGAAAGACAATGCAATGATTTCAAGGTTGAAGTGGGTGAATTCAGCTCCATTGTCCTTCTACAGAGCCGTGGTTTGCGCACACAATCTTATTGTTTTGATTGTTTCTGCCGTCTGTGGCATGTTAACACCCGTCCAGTTTCTGTTTCACAGTTGTAGTCTAATGACTTCGGCAGGGAACACTGTTGAAATCATATACTGATATTCACTGTAATAAACCCTTTACAGTATTACAGCAAATGTGTTCAATTACAACCAGTCGGAAATAATGCAAGACAGTGTAGAGCACAAATAAAAAGATACGAGTCAATATTCTTGTTTTTATTGCGCATTATGACCATATGTTTTATACGCTTTTTAAATGCTCCATTTAAAGTTTGGATTGTTTATTGCTGCAGCAAAATACCTTGTTTACTATCATTAATATGAATTAATATAGTATATAGTATAATATACACAGCAAAATTGCCAGTGTTAAAAAATGTCAAATTAACTCTCACAGTGTATAATTAATAAAGGGATTATATATACACTGTGAGTTTACTGTGTAGTTAGTAGCATAACATTTCTATACAGCTACTGTTTCACAATTCTGGTCTTATTTCACAATTTCACTTCTAAACGGAGTCTGCAGATAAGCGATTTTAGCTCAAAATTCTCTGCAAATCGATTCATCTGAATCATAATAAAGAATCGGCTCTCATGAATGATCCGTTTGCGATTTGGACACCATTGTTGCGCTACAGGTGCTAAAGAGTCATCGCTTTCCTCACACAGTTGCAGTGTTAATTATTATAAACTAGATCCAATATAGATCCAATGATAACGATTACATCTAAAAAAAATGATCTTGAATATTTGTATTCGCTCATTAAGACTTTGTGAGCCCCGAAAAAGAGAGCAGCAAACTAAAACAATTTAAACGACATATTTATACGACACCGTCATTGCCGGGTACTTACAAGTGTTGCTTGATTTTCCCCGTCTGTTTGTGTAATGCCACTGAAAAGCCGAAGAAACTGCCTTTGGTTTTTCCCTCTTTGATGACCGGGAACTGCGTGTCAATGTTAAATCCCGAGCTCGCGTGGATCGCGCACATTACAAACGCGCACAAGCGCAGCGTCTCTCCGGCCATAGTTCAATATTCCCCTCTCTCTCTCCCTCCCAACCAACGCCAATGAACAGGATTTTCTCAATCACACGCCATGGGGACACGCTTGCTTTCGGTCACGAGCATTGAGCTTTAAGGTGTTTCTCCCTCCTCCAGCCTTACCGCTTGTGTCCCCTGCGCGCGCTCACCAGTCCTTAGCTGCCTACAGAAATAGAGCGGCAGATCTGTCCCACAAGACTGATAAGGAGAGAAAGCTCTGAAATCCAGTAGAAGCCAAGTCTCTCTCTCTCTCTCTCTCTCTCTCTCTCTCTCTAGAGATACGTCTCTCTCTCTCTCTCTCTCTCTCTCTCTCTCTCTCTCTCTCTGTCTCTCTCTCCCCCCCGCACACGCACAGTCTGTTACGCACACACCTGTTGCTATGCTCCACTATGCTATTATATTTTCCAAGGTTTTGTTATTCAAATCTGACCTGCCTGTGACGTTAACACATGTCCAGGTCACATTGCACGTGGTATGATTTAGAAATAATAAAATCTATTCTATGATAATGCATAAGAAGTATTTTAGGGAAATTAACCAGGGTTTGATTATAAAAGTAACCTTGGATGATTGACTTCGATTTGACCACAAATGTCACGGTTAAACTATGATTACTGTAGTAACAACATGGTTGTTCTTCGTGGTGACAAGTGTCAAGCAGTGTTGGGCAAGTTACTCTGAAAAAGTAATGAATTACTAGTTACTAATTACATATTCAATAGTGTAATTAGATTACTGTACAAATTACTCTCTCCAAAAAGAATTTAATTATTTATTACTAATTACTTTCTACATCCTATATTAACCTTGATTAGTTAAGTGATTCAAGGATAGACATGAAACGGCTCTTTTAATTCATTCAAATAAATCATATAAAACTACATAAAGTACTCTTATTAACTAACCAAAGCATTACAAATGTGAGAATTATACATTAAAGCACCGATTTTAAAGTTAGACTTTGAATTTCGATGTCAATTCCACTATTGCACACACATAATATACAGAGTATTCAGTTCAATTATATCAGAAGTAACTGTAATGAAATTACAGAAAAATTTTGAGTAATCCCTTACTTTACTTTTTCACGGGAAAGTAATTCAATTACAGTAACTAAATACTTTGTAACTAGTTACACCCAACACTGGTGTCAAGTGAGTAAATAATACGTTTTGTTGACTTTCCATGATAAAAGAAGTTTACAAATATTACTATGATGTATAAATACTAATATTACTTTCATTGTTTTATAAATGATTTGCATTACTTTAATGACATTCTTGCATTAGGCTAACAATAGTGGGAGTGTGCTTAATTGTCATGTAAATAATGTTGCAATGCAAAACAAAACAAAAAGTACAAAAAGGCTTTGTTTTTTAGTGTTTTTGGAGATGACTAACATTGGATTTAGATTGAGATTAGGAGGAAATATCATCCCCCCATAATAAATGTTTGGTTAGAGTCTGGTGGGAATCTGGACTCTTGACTCCCTCAGTTGAGCTGATTGGAACAGCAATGCATTCACACTGTCCTGATAAGACCAGTACACCAGACCACCAATCCACCAGGTCATGAATCACACACAGACTGCAGAGACGGTGACAAAATCTCACACACTGCCTTCTTCAGCCCCAACAGTATCCGACATTTGTTTTACAGTATATTTGCCCGCTTGTGTATGTGA
Organism: Triplophysa rosa; assembly: GCF_024868665.1. Lineage (NCBI taxonomy): Eukaryota > Metazoa > Chordata > Actinopteri > Cypriniformes > Nemacheilidae > Triplophysa > Triplophysa rosa. The sequence continues at coordinate 19,665,516 of NC_079907.1, read as the reverse complement.
GGACAAGTTCCCAGTGTCATTCAACTTTAAGGTGTCTAACCTCCCACACACTGAGCTGGAGGTGGGGGTAGGAGATGCAGAAGGTTTGGAAGGAGAATTCACCCTCTGAACTTAAATAATAGTTAAAAGGAAATTATAGACTGCCCCGGCTTCTGACGCGGAGCACAGATCCAGCTCATGGGAAAACACTCAGGCAAAATGCTACATTCTCTGTATGACGAGTCTGTGCCCTTTTCAGAACCGAGTGTTTATGAATGTCATCAGAAGAAGTCAAATAATCCTTTTACGGAAATACAAAACACAAAAATGTTTTGGTCAAAGAAATTGGCAACATTATGTTGGTGCCTTGAAAATGGCACAGGTCAAGTTGGTCTCAAGCAAACTCCAAGTCACACTGGCAGTCGATTCAGAACATATTCATATCAAATCATCCTAGAGTTTGCTCTTTGATTGATGGAGTTTTCTATCTTCTAAAGAATCAACTTAGTCTCAGATGTTTCATCTAAAACAGAAACAAATGAGACTGTAATTGTTCAAATACACAAATAGTATGGAGGTATACAATGAAGATGAGACATGTTTGAGTTGATATTGAGATCTTCAATAATATTTTTGATTTCAGACTTGACAAATCTGAGCTCAGTTTGACACATTGTTGAAATCTCTTCTGAAAGTCTAATGACATTTCTGATTCTTTTTCTCAGGAGAAACATCTGAGACACAGATGAGACTCGAGCTAGTGTTTACTATTGCTCTCAGTTGGATCTCCTGATGTCTATGAAAACATAGAGATCTCATCTGTGATTTTTCTTTCTCATAGAAGATGATACAGTAAATGTAGAGAAACATCCCATAAACACAAGCATTTTAACAGAGAAGGGATAATGTATTCAAACCTGAATGTCTTAAGGGTGAGAGCTCTTTTGACCTCCCTAGCAACCACATAGCAATCCCCTGGCAACCATTCCCAGAATCTTAGCATTGTTGTGTTTTAAATGGATGAGGATAATGTCCAGTTTTAATAAAGTTTATTTTCAATCTGCAGACAGGATTTCTACTGTAACACTCCCTTTCCATCGTCTTTGCAAGCAAAGCACACAGTTAAAATTGATCCCAAGTGTGGTTAAGATTACACCTGCCATCAAACACACACCTGATACACACATCGAACACACATATGTGAGTCTATTCACACTGGCCGATGAGATCGCCTGACACACATTGTGCTTTCTAAAACTAGTTGCGATGTGTTCTCTCTGTGGATGTGCGTATTACTGTTGTCCATGACAAGAACATATGAAGAGTTTGATTCCAAAATGAGAATTAAAAATGTTCAAACATCATGTTTTTTTATTGTGCATTCCAATTAATATCAATCAAACTGCAGTTGGTTTGTTTTGATTTAAGCCATAATAACTCAAAAAATACAGCTAACTAACACAATAAAACATGATAACATAATAAAAAACATGTTTTTTTTATTTTATCCCATTTTGGAACCAAACTCTTCATATTTACATATATGTATGAAGGGAGAGCAGACAGTGTGTATGAATATTACACAGCAAATAAAATCTAACGAAACAAATTGCCAGTAGAGATGTACATTTGGAAAATGAATCCAAATATGTAAATGACAACTCAACCGGACTTGAACTCAGTGTGTGGAGTCCTGTGACAAAAGAAGACTTTAGTTATGTTTATTTCCCAGGACCCGACCCTGAGTAAACCAACACCAGTCTGACTGCTGACAGAGAACAAAGACCCCCGCTGCCCCGGGGTCCACCGCAGAGAGACCTCACTACAAACTTGCATGTAATCTGTCCCGGACCCCTGCTCTCCCTCCTTTGCCAATGGCAACTCAAAGGAACAGGATTACTTTCTCTCTCTTTGAGAAATTATATTCTTATTATATTCTTTCAGTGCAAGTTTTGTTTTGGTTTTGAGCTTATATAATGGAATGGGGTTCAGTGTTGTTTGGTTATGTACATTCTTCAAAATATCTTCTTTTGTGTTCTGCAGAAGAAAGAAAGTCATACAGGTTCGTAATGGCATGAGAGTTAATAAATGATGAAAGAATTTTCATATTTGGGTAAAATATCTCTTTAAATGCTCGGGGCATCATGGGAGGAATCTTCTGCTCTGAACAATTTACAAGCTGAATAAAAATGGCTAGACCTGTACTTTACAGCCATCTCACAGTAAAGATGAAGCCTAGAGTAAGAAATCTGATCTCTGATAAGCATTTATGGGGTTTGTTACAATGGCTCATGCCCCCAGGCCTGAACTCCGTGGCCTCTGTCTGTTTCTTCGGGTCTCTTCAGGGTTATCAATCCATTCTAGACGTTGTCAGGTGACCTCAACAGGGTCAGCAAACAGTGTTCAAACAAAACAGTCTGAACACTAACAAGAGCACTCGAGAGTCTGCAATTATTCATTGCCACGATAAATGAGCAAGCTAACAATAGAGTAATGCCTAAGAAACGAAAGACAGATTGCGGTTTCCTCAAGTGAAAAAGAAAAACAAACATTGTCTGGCTCCGTCGAAGAGCAAACAAAACACAAAACTCTTCTGATAAATCATGTACATGAGATCTGTCTGAGAGGAACACGACTCAAGTGACGCTGACTGTGAGGATTGAGCCGTGCCCTCACCTAGATGGCAAGTCCTGCTGTTGTCATGGAGACCATGCGGTTACTATGTGTGCAATGCCGTCCAAATGTGTGTCAGGGGAGGAAGACACTGAGTTCTTTTAGAGCGCTGCCAAGTTTTACAGCTTCCCCGCTCCCCGCTTTCACCTCACTAAACTTTACAGTACGACTAAAACTTCTGAATGACTATTACAAAACACCCAGAACCAGATGTACAGTATACACACAAATAATAACGCAATAGAGCTGCTGTGTTTACATGATGTTTGTTTGCATTTACAAGCACTTGAAAAATTGCATGGACAGTGAGAATACTGTTTAACCTCTGAAACACATTTCTCACGTTTATCATTTATTATGAGCATGCAAGGTTTGTTTTATGACATTTACCTTTATCAACTATTTAAAAGTTTCTGTGACATGAACAGAATATTCAGATATTATGTGACAAACCTTAAACTAAATGAAAATGAGAAAAGTTGTCTCAGCAATAAACACAATTATTACGCAACAGGAAAAAAACTAAATTAAAACAAAACAAAAATATATCAAAACTATATATACTGTACAGACAAATGACAAAATTGCTGAAATTTGATTAAATGAAAACAAAATAAAAAAACTACCTAAAAAACTCTTTCTAATGTGATTTAAACAAAGAAAAAACTTACATGTAAAACAAAATGATCACATGGTCTTAAAAAGATGGAACCTTTTATAGTTATATATGGTGAGTTGGGTTTAGCTAAAGTTATAGCCTCATCCCCTGCACCGCCGCCGCTGTGGATGTGTGTTACATATGTTTAACGTATCAGAAACTGAACTGTTATGTGATACATGTTCTGAGAGCTGTGTGAGGAAATCACATCACAATGTTTCAGACCGCTTTATACATTTATGACCCTCATCTTTCTCTCTCTCTCTCTCTCTCTCTGTGTGTGTGTGCGTGTGTGTGCGTGCGTGCGTGTGTGGCAGGAAACTGTAGGAGCTGTGAAAGACGTGATCTCACGCATAATTCGCTATAATCTTCTGATGTAATCTGCTAAATCTTCAAAGACCAAGAGAAAATGCAGCCTTTACATGAATTTCATTCATCATTTTTTTTTATCATTTAGCGGTATATATTATGCGTGGAAATGAATGAATGTATTGATTGTAGTTTTTATCTTCATGTACAAAGGATTTTCATCTTATTTTAAAATTATAAAAACGTTAAGGAGTATGGACAAAGTTAAATTTACTTCAGAAAACTACATTACAATTGAATTATATTAAATGATAAAATATGTAAGGAAAACAGCACAAAATAATAGGAAGTTTTTTATGTCACACTGATGTTATTTAGCTATATCAGATGCATGAATATATAGTTAGGTGTGTATTGTAGGCATTCAGATTGTTCTTTCCATTCTCTCTTCAACCCTCATACCCAGCTCCATCTATAAAGTGTGTTTCCAGTGGGATGTTTTCATCATCATCATCCCTTGTTGAACTTCACAGATGAGCTGTTGTCCTGATATACATTCATATACATACATTCAAAGACTGATATACATTCATATTTCCTCAGAAACATGTTTTTGTCATTACGTTTAATTGAGTCCTGTACTGACATCTGCACTGAAATCTTTCTGCTGTCACTATACAGGTCATCTGTCAATATCACATAAACCATTACAGTTTTTGCCCATTGCTTGAAAACTTTTTGCAAAACTTCGGCTCATTGTGTCAAAACTTTACACACAAGCACACAAGACACAACACTGCGAAATAAACCGTTCACATCTATGTCTAATTGAAACTATGCTATCAAAACCTAACAATCCTTTGTCAAAATGTCACTCTGATGACAAAATGATACACACTTGCATCATATGAATACACTTTCAGATTAGCAGAAACCCACTAGTGTACTTTATATAAAACACTGCAGTCTTTCATTTTCACTGTTTTTATTCAGTTCATCAGTTAGCATTCTGTGAAGATCAATGCAACACTTTCAGTATTTGTTGTTTTTTTCCAACAAAGGTTTTCACAACAACCAAAAATGAAAGTACTGAAAGGTTACAAATGACATCAACTCAATACTGTACATCACAGTACTATACTTTACAGTACAGTACAGTAAATGCAGTAATGCAAAAATAAAACAAAAAATACACTACTGTAAATACAGGCCAATTGTGCGTGGGTGGGATTATGGATCCTGCTGTCTGTGCCGTCTGGCCACAGGATCTCATCAACATCACAAGCGAGATTTTCTCCTGCTAAGCAACGGGGAAAACATCGCCTTGTGTGCCGAATCCATCCATGGATTGACCTTACCTCAATGTCTCCGCATGCCTCTTCCATTGCCTGTAGATCTCCAAGCGGAAAAAAATTCTTTGATAGGGTTTAGAAATGGCGAGTAAGGGGGCAAGTATACAACTTCGAATCGTCATGGTTGGTGAACCAGTCCCGGACCAGAGCAGCCCGGTGGAAACTAACATTATCCCAGACAACAACAAACCTGGGCTGCTCTGATCTGTCCTGTACAACTGCATCATGAAGTGCATCGAGAAATGTGAGTATATGTTGCGTGTTGTAGGGACCTAGTTTGGCATGATGGTGTAGTAGCCCTCAAAGGCTTATGGAGGCACACAATGTGATGTTTCCACTGCGCTGCCTCGGGACGTGAACAATTGCCCTTTGCTGGCAGTGATGCAGACAGGAACCAGAACCTTCGGAACCTTGTCAAAAACATACCTGTTTTCCAGTCTGAATGTCCTTATGATGGATGTAACTGTGAACCGGCTTAGATGTGGGTGGACTCTCTGCCCAGCTTCACTCATTTTCAGGCCATGATTTATCACATGGTCCACCAAAGTTGCTCTAATATCATCTGAAATATTGTTCTGTGCATAGCCTCTTCGACCACGTCCTACTCCTCTCTCTGTCTTCCTCTACCTCTACCTCTTGCTCTCCCTGCCTCCATGCTTGCAAAGTTCTCAAAATGGCCCAACTATTTGTGGCTGGCTGATTGGTGTTCAGTTTTGTAAGTAAGTATTTTCAGGTGTGTGTCTAAGTGTTTTCAATCACCCAATGTGTTTTGTATTTTGAATAGATGTGTTTTCCCAATGGTACCCATGAGATTTCATTTATGAACGAAGTGTCTTATGTATGAAATAGTGTGTAGTGTGCAGGAGCAAGCGTGTTGCAGAATTGCAACTAAAGTGCAAAGCAGCACTTTTGTTTAAAGTATGGTTACACTGTGTTTAAGTAACAAAAGCTTCAAGTTTTGTTACTTTGGTCTAAGCATGTGTCTATAGTGTTCAAGCAATGGGCAAAAACTGCAATCAACCATTTAGTCTCAACAATGTCATTCAATGCCTGTTTTGTTTAAATTGACTTTTTCTCATGAAACACAAAATGAGACGTTAAGCAGAATGTCTGAGCGTCTTCTCATACCAAAGCAACTGTACAGGAGTGAACATGACATATAGATATGATAGTTTTATATGCGTACAATAGGTTTATATAAAGAATAAAGTGCCATATACTTAAACTTACATTTTGCTTTTGTGTATAAATTGACATTCCAAATGTGAATAAAACAGCTTGGAAATTGTGAAAAGAAATAAAATCAGAATGATCTAGAATAGACTAATATCTCAAGTTCTCGAGAGAGAGAGAGAGAGAGAGAGAGAGATGAGTGGGCGAGCAGGTCTTTGTTCTCTCTGGACAAGACTAACAATGCTGAACAAACCTGCATGTTTCACACTCAATTGAATTTGCCTTTCAGATCATTACAGGTTTTTTCAACTGCCTACACACATTTTCAAAACGTTGCCTCTTTTTTCAAAACTTTACACACAAATCCAAGAATTGCACACACAAAATGCAAAACACATCTCTTGCAAAATGAAGCACTACATTCAAAACATCAAAAACACATTTCAAAAGCAAACATTTGTCTTCTGTTGCAAACACATTTACCATTATGTTATATTTTTGGATATATCATATACACACAGTTATTCAAAACCTAAAGCTCTTCTTTCATGAGCTCCTCTGTACATTTCTGTACAAGATTGAAAGAAATTGGCAGAGAGATGTTTAAAATTCACTGTAAAAACAAAAGCAAGATTGAAACCAAACGTTTTATTTCCTGTGTTTATTATTTTTTTGGTTGTGAATATTTCTGTACACAATACGAAAAAAATTTCTGGAGGACGCGATTTATTGTTGAGGGACTCACAGCATTTATGTTCACAAACATTGTGGATATGGTTGCGTATATTTCACGAATTCTAATAGCATTATTGGCCAAAACCAAATTCACGATAGCTGTCTCTTACTCTTTAGTGAACGTGATCTCGCCAAACTTGGGTTGCAGTTTGGACTTTGATTCAGTGTCAATATTCACGTCAAAGCCAGCTCTGTTTCATACAGTCCACACTGAAATCTCAGACGCCATTTAAACTCCATCACTAAACCATTAGAAGGACATCTGCTGTCTCGTCTCTGAGGGTTTTCCAAACTCCTGCATGTGACATGTGAAAACTCCTGCATGTGACACTTTCATTTGTTACACAAAGTACTTTCACAAATGTTCTCTATTCTCATACAAACATTATATCATGGTTTTGTATTCTAGTTATTCCACTGGGTCATGTGCAGTCATGTGGGGAAAACTGCATGTATCTTTTCACATGGAAACAGATGAGTGTGTGTTTACTGATGTGTCCTGGGATTTTACAAATCTATAATTTCTCAGTTCATATTCCTGTAGAATGAAGTGTACATATATACTGTATTAATAGAACTTGTCTAACTGTTTTCTTTTAACTTTAAGCCAAGACAAGTACAATCCAGGTGTGGCTTCCTGGAGCTCCGATGATCAAATCTGCTGTTTCCATGGAAATGTAAAGGGAAGAGAAACAGTCGACTGTTCAGTACAGACCAAATGTTCAGACTTTCTGTTATGAATTGTAATAGATTCATTCAGTATTAATTCAGTCGATTTATGTGAACTTCAGAACCATAAACACAGAAAAAAATCTAGACTCATCGGAAGTGTTGTGAAGCCTGAATGATGTACCACACAATCTCATGGCATTTCGTAATTTATCAGAATTTATCCAATCTCATTTGTATAAAGATGTAAAGATGCTAAATAAAGATACTACTGTAAGAAGTGTTTGTTTTTCTGCGATGACATGGAAGAACTATTCCGAGAGAAGAATGCAGAATCTTTACTTCCACCAAAAACCTTTTTTGTGAAAGTTAAAGGTGGAACCATACATCTTGACCACCGTTTAGGAATCGAGTCTAATAATCCAGTGAGACATTCATGTCTTGCTCTGGTGAGTAATGAAACGGTGCACAGCAGCTGTAAGAGGCCTGAGAGAGGCTGAAGAATGAGACGGGATTAAATGCAATGATGAAGTTCATTATAAGAAGCGGGACCCTCCTCTGTCCATCTCCTCCCACAGCTGTTCTCGGCTCTCTCCAGAAGAAATGAACACATTCCAGTGAAGAAAGCTCCCGTTTCCCAGACAAACCAGCTGTGTCTGTGCCCTTTATTTCCTATACAATCCGAACCAGAGATACATACACACCATTGAGTGCCCTACACGAGCGACAGACCAAAACACAACAGATCTCATTCTTGCAAAAGGGAAGCCTGTCAGACATTATAAGTTTCCACGCTCCGATTTTAGACTTTAGATGTTTAGCAGTCTTTAAATAAAATCTGGGAGAAAGGGCATTTCTGTGGGAAAATATCAAAACCAGTGACAGAGAAAAAGCCCCGTCACATGATGAGACACACAGGACTAAACAACAGAAATTGTATCAGTTTTGGGGAAACACATCAGAAGTTTCTAACATAACTAAGAGGTCTGAGTCTCCTGAGCAACATTCGAGCAATCAGTTCGCAGATCAAACCCAGTGGTCTGACGTAAGCATACATCTGACAGAGTATGACGATGATCGATGAATGTCAGTATATTTATGTGGACAGTGAGGTGCGCCTGCTGTGAAGTAGGATCTTCTGTGGGAGAGAACACACGGCTGAAGGTGAAAGGTCGGATCAGTGGCACGTCTAAAGAGGGCAGAAAGTCACGGAAACATCCCGTCACGGTTCACCAGCGGAAAATGATCACTTACAGATGTACTTCCCTCTTAGAGTGCGTGTTCGTGTGAGCTCGTGAGTGTTTAGAAGTGATAGAAACGGGGAGTAAATGTCGAGTCTTCATTCATCTGACCTTCATTAACTCCTGTGACATCTGAGGTTCTCTGAGGGCTTCACCTCCCTGAGGGCTCATAACCGCCAGTCAAGATTTCAATAAACAAAACAGAGACAACACACAGGATCTGAGTTTGCTTTATAGGTCATTATTGTCATTGGAAATGAGATTTTTCATTGTAGTGGCCTAAATTATAAGAGACCACCCCTAAATCACTGTCATATTTAGATCTCTACAGTAAAATGATGTGATTAATAAATCATGACAACATGTGTATTGACATCACTTTAACACATCAAAATATTTTTATATATTTTTGTTACTTTTATAAGTTACAGCAATTTCTCACGAGTCAAGAATTTAAACAGGAAGCCAAAATGACTTTTAAAGTAAATCAGGTTTTTTGCAGTGTTGATACGCCTTCAGTTTCAGTCCATCCTTCAGTAAATGTTCATACAGTAGTGGCAAAAGTTCTGTTCAAACTTATGTAAATATTTGGGTAATTATTAATATTCTTTTGTAATTTATGAAAAAAAAAGATTTTTGTACAATAAATATGTTTTCTTGAGAGAGTCTGTTGTGTTGTGTGAAAGCTCTCTGGTTTTATTCTAAAAGCAACTGAATTACAGTAAGTTTGTCCTGCACTCCACCAGAACCTTGAGGAGGGCAAGTGTCTCCTCCCTCTCCAACCTTAATTAAATTCCTCAAGTCCTCCCTCCACCTGTGTGTGTGTGTGCACGCGTGTGTGTGAGGTATGAAAGATCATGTACACACTTGTTTAAACATTCTCACATGAGCTGGACATCTATTAAAACTGACAAGTTACAACAGACTCGTGTCCATAAATTTAAATGAAAAACTGAATTGAAATGAAATCATTTAGATAAAACTGAGTGAAAATAATGACATTTTATAGAAAAATAAAACCAACCTCATGAGGAGCATCATGTGATGATATTGTACAGCACTGAAGATGTTCTGTCAACATAAAACATTCTCAGACTCAGTTACATGAGTTTCCAACACAACGTTTAAGCTCATTGATGATTTAAGACACATTAAAGCACAGCTGTGTGTTTTCTGCTGGATTTGGGAGCTTAATGGAAACGATGCACTTTAAAGGAAAGACAGAGGAATTTGTATCAATCACAAGAGACGACTATGTTTGACCTGCTGACCAACAGAAGTGTACACTTGTCCTGTAATTGCAGGCTTCCTCGATACTTCAATGATTTGGCCTGCACACTAAATGACTCTCAAGACATCAAACAAAACAGCTTCAACCCACAAAGAAGTTCTACAAGAGCTCCCATCAAGCCTTCCAAAAGAAGCTGTGTCTTTTTTTAACTCAAGTTCTTGTGTTGAACGCTTAGACTCTCCTTTATGATGTATCAAAGAAGCGCTCAGAGCTGTTGTCCTGAGAAAGGGAAAATGTGAATAATGAATCTTTAATCCTGTGCCAGTGCCATTCCAGGAGTTTATTTTATCCAGTCCAGAAAGATAACAGCTTTCCAAATCAGCCAGTCAGAATGAACTAAAGTGCTGGAGAGAGGAATTTCACTCTCTCTTTTCGTGTATGTCCTTCTGTTCCTCCATTTACATCCATTGCATTATAAGAAATATTTAAAATATGTATAACTTCAGAAGTTATGCATTTAGAAGCATTTATCATTTATTTTTTCTTTTCCAGTCAAAAATGTTGCACCATTTATTTCAGTGGCAGGGAAATGTCAAATAAAAAGAAAGCATTACTTTTAAATTAAACCACGAACCGCAAATCATTCATTTAAACTAATTTAAATTTGGACAACACAACAGAAAAGAAGACTGAGTATGACAATAGAGAAAACGTGTCGCGTTGGCGCCACCTGCTGCATATACAAGACTATTGCATCACGTTTTACAGACAAATCTAGACAGAATCTACACAGCAGCAGTATTTTATTATTGTTAATTTTTGTTCTAGTAGGCTGTTATTGCACATTTATTAGTAACATTTTTATTTTCAAACATTTTTATTTTCCATACGATTTTATAGCCTATTTTCCAAATGTCTATTAGTCATTCAGTTCCTCCCTTGTTGACAAATCTCAGTTTATCTCATACATCTACGTCTGCATTAAACCTGCACATTTTTAAGGACATTACATCATTTTGCACTATTATGGCCAGTTAGGAACATTCAAAATACAACTAGGTTTGCATCCCAAGGTCAAATGATGCCTATATAACTGTTCTCTAGCAGTGCTTTGGTTGAAATAAGCAAACACCTATCCTCTTAATAGGTAAATGTTGCCATCGCAATCATATTTTGCTATACTATACATCCTATTACATTGCTATTACTACAATCAGGCAAACTACAGCATATCAGGCAATGGGTCTTAACATTTTGGAAAAGTAAATTGATAAAATTGATCAACTGAATCCGTGGGTTTGTAAATGTAACACAAAGATCACAACATTGTGAACAAACAAATCTATGTCTGGCATTTTACTTTGATATCTTAAGAAACCAACGTAATATAAATTGTTATACACATATTTTTAAGAATCATATCCTGCATGTTTTATCTTGAGCATACTTGACAAGGCGTTTTAGATATGTGCCTTTTCGATATAGTATTTAAATAAAATTTACTTAAAAGTTAGATGAACTCCTACAAAGACATGACTGGGCAGAGGATGTCCCAGCATGCTTTGCATGGCACTGAAAAATAAACTGTTGAATTTTTGTGTTATTTAATGCATTTTTAAGCATAACAACAAAATGGGAGTCTTCTGATTTATTGGTATATAAACAGTTTTGGTTACAGTTTTAAAAGGTTACCATTTGGCTGAAGGGTAGAGCGCTTCCTTAGGTTCAGAACACAGACATGAAATACATTCTTAAATATTGCCTTGATTGAAAGGTATTATATTTAAAGCGCTAATGCTGAAATCATCATTCTTTGTTTGGACTGTCCCGTGAACATGGCCAGAAAATTAAAAGAAGATAGAATATTGCAATAAGAACCCTGGCATCATTCATGATGCCCCAACTCAAACAAATCATGTTAAATGTTTGAAAATGTCATTTCTGCTTTTGAAAAATCTAACACTCAGAGTTTGAATCTGTATGTTAAAAGTTCAGGGGATCAAGCCACTTGTATTGAGTAATTACCACTAAAATATTGTTTTAAACAAATCAACACAGATATTTACGTTGATATCACATAGCTAAGTTGATGTAGTTATTAAGTCTATCCAACTCATGAAAATGAAGTTTGACACTTAAAACCTTTTATTAAATCAATAAATTAAACTTTTTTTTACTTGCAATAATGCATTGAAATTAAGTAACGCAAACAGATCCCCTGAATTATGAAAAAAATAAGCAAAGATGGAGTTTTTTATCAGTTATTTTATCAGTTATCAGTTTTTTTAAATGTTGTCGTTGATCCGCGATAAATTGCACTATTTTGGCTTTAGCACATTCTCAGAAACAAATGAATAGTTTAATGCAATGTAAGTTGCTTTGAATAAAAGCGTCTGCCAAATGCATGAATGTAAATGTAATGGTTCGATATTTTTGTGCGATTAGTTCAATACTGTTTTGACAGAGTACTTGAGAAGACAATAGTGGGGTCAACGTAAGTAAAGTATCAATAGTTGTATAATATTTTGCCACAAGGTGGCAGTATCACACAAAAAACTCGCCGCGACAGAACGAAAAAACGATTAAAAATATTTAGGTCACACAATGCACCAGAAATAAATATTTTCGTTTTGAATTAAAGGGTCTGAGTAATAGTACTTTATACGGCTAATGATTCTTTTGTTTTAATCAATTTGCTCAGCAAATAGGCCTTTTGGGAATAAACAACTAAAACAATAAAATAAAATAGCCTACACAATATCGGGGGAAAGTATTCATATAAATACATAATTGTTAGAATGTGTAATAAAACTAACGACAAACAAACATCGAACAGAATGTTACAAAGCTCAAAGCATTCGTGTGGAATTTGACTGCATGACGCGGCCGTGCACATCAGGTATGTGACAAACTCTCTCGCCTGAGGTTCACACACCTATAAAGCACTGCATGTGCACAGCGTTCAGATGCTCAAAAGAAGTCAATAAAAATGAGCTGCAGTCAGTTTGTCTTTTCCTTCATCCGACGTCCTCCGAAAAAGGTCAGTGGCGATAAATTGTTATTTGGGTGCTAAAGGTTAAGACGCATTCAGGTGCCACGCATTGTTATAATAAGGGCGCACAAGAGAGCGCCCGAGGGCCGATCAGCGAGACAGATAAACTTCAGTGTGAATCAGAATAGAGCGAGCAGATCACTTCAAAATGTCTCCTGCATGTTATAGATGGTTAAGAAAACGGCCAAACGTGCGACATGCCGAAACGAATCTGATAACTATCGATGCATTTAAGTTGTAAAGTGGGAAACAGACACGTCTGGCCTTCCGCAGGCCTTTATTACAGTCAAAAGAAAGTAGCCTACACCATGAAAAGTGCTGTTATAAACATGTAGGCTACACAATTTAAAACGAGTAAATGAATCGATTTAATTTCTAAGATGTTTGAAAATTATAAGAATATATAATGAAGCAAGAATCAACCTGACTATTTCTATTTACATTTTGGTTTATATTTGTTTGTACGAAAGTAACTTTTATGAGTCCGATCATGATATTTTCACACCTTGCGGAGTAGTTGATACAGCTAGTTCTTGTACAGCATTAAGTGTAATTTATCAACTTTTTTTATAAACATTAATAAATGTGGTCTTTTTATTTTTGTGAATACAGTGAAAGGGACGGGCAGAGTGATTCTATTGCACTTGTATGCCAGTGCTAACGAATATATAACCTTCACATCTGCATGATGATTATAACCGATGAAATTCTCAAATCTTTAGTAAGCATGGAGACGCTGAGGCGCTAGGCGGAGAACTCCTCTCATACTCTTGGCTTCGCCCTCAGGGCTAAAGTAACGAGCCAATAGGAGCACACCGTCCAGCCCTATAATTCGGAGATTCTCATAGTAGATCTCTACCATTGCCTTCAGCACTTCAACCGAGGGAGTTAGACAACGCAAGCCATCGAGGATTTTCATATTGAACTGCGCGTGCATGATTTATTCAAGTCTGCCCTGGAAATATCAGTGGACGACTGCTTTTTTCTGAACGGGACACGACCCCACGATGAGTGGACCGACCTTTGACAGGAAGATACACGGTATTTCAGGCGATCTTTCGGGCTCTATGAGTTGCCACCCGACCTCTAAGGACTCTCCGACTCTTCCAGAGTCGTCGGCTACAGATATGGGTTATTACAGCAGTCATCACGAATACTACCAGAGTCCCCCGTACCCGCAGCAGATGAGCTCATATCATCAGTTTAATCTGTCCGGGATGGGGGGATCAGCAGGACCCTACCCCACCAAGACAGAGTACCCTTACGGCAATACTTACAGACAATACGGACATTACAGCAGAGACCTGCAGACGCCACCCCAAAGTGCAGGTGAGCTTTTTTTTATTAAAAAGGTAAACTAGAATAGCTAAAATAAGTTTTAACGAAGAAAAAAATAAGAACGTTTTTTCCATGAAGCATATGCATTTATAAAGTGAGAGTAAGTATAGTTGTAATAAGCAATAGAAAGTAGGCATGGTGGTAAATAATGCTTGTTTGCGCATCGACATTGGTAAGAACAATTAATATAATCGTTCATAATAATTGATTCGGTAATTAATCATTTATTTTACTTTGTGACATTATCCTGAAGTCAAAAAACAAATTGGCAGAATAGACTTAGTCTGCATACATTTTATACACATTAATATAATAGGCTATTTTTTGCAGTGTAGATAGCCTAAGTGTAAGATATCTTTAATAGGCATTAGCTTGCGGTTGCTCTAAAACAATTATGACATTTCTAGTGCAACGATAACACGATTAAGCATTATTGGTCACTGCTAATCTAAGCTCACTGTCACAATATATTTTATTGCCGAAGTAAACCTCCAAATTACACGATACAGTCATTACCACAAAACCTAACGCTGAATTAACTTTTATTTGCTCGTATATTTAAAAACTTTGGCATTTCAATATGTCTTTCTTTGGCACTTGCTTCCTGAACTTACAACCTTGTTATTAAATACACCTGCTTTAATTTAATTTGATATAATATCACATCACATCTTTACACGAAACATCTTTCGCTGTTGAATTTTTTAACCAAAAAAAACAAACACCTGCAAATGCTCTAGGAGTTTTAATGGAAAAAAAACAGTTACAATCTAGAAGTGTGATCATACGTGACGTGAGTTGCCTCTGACTGATGAACAGTTTGAGTTAACGTGATCTGTTATTTTATTCTTTCCAGTCAAAGAAGAACCAGAGACGGAAGTTCGGATGGTAAACGGGAAACCCAAGAAAATCCGCAAGCCGCGCACCATTTACTCCAGTTACCAGCTTGCCGCGCTGCAGCGCCGCTTCCAGAAGGCGCAGTATCTGGCGCTGCCGGAGCGCGCTGAACTCGCCGCGCAGCTCGGCCTTACGCAGACACAGGTAACACCACTGCTCGATTTCATTTAATAAACAGTTATAATACTATATATATATATATGTAATATACGTATGTAATAATATGCCTGATTTGTGCCATAACAATATTCATGTTATCAGCTCAGAAACGATTGTGTGATGTCAGACTTTTGTGTTATTATTGTATTGCTTGTACTCTTTTTGGGAAAATTATGTAATAAATCTTTGCATATTTTGGCGGCGATTTTTAATCGTGTAATAACGTGTGGCCTAAATGAGAGGGGTATCATTTTATTTAATTTTGATGTGTAATTGTTAAATTATTTAAATAAATAGCCTAGATGAAATATATTTAAATATACGTCAAGTTTATTTTACAAATCGACAGCAGGCAGTATAGGATCAATAAAAGTCAGGTAATTTGCGCTGTAAGGAATGAGATGCTGTGTCTGAAATGAGTTCTTAACCATCTACTTTTTTCGTTTTGACAGGTGAAAATCTGGTTCCAGAACAGGAGATCCAAGTTCAAGAAACTTTACAAAAACGGCGAGGTTCCTCTGGAGCACAGCCCGAACGCCAGCGACTCCATGGCCTGCAACTCTCCGCCATCCCCGGCTGTCTGGGACAATAACTCTGGCCAGGTCAACAGGGGGCAGATCGCCCAGCCACCCCTCAGTTCCACACCCCCCTACATGGAAGATTACAGTAATCACTGGTATCCGCAGGGGTCACATTTACAGCATCCAGTACACCACCCGGGACCACCGCAGAGCGTGGGGGCCGTGTATTAACAGACACTGATGGAAGAGTTTCACGTTGGTGGGAAAAGACAATGCAAAACCCGGAGAAATAAGCTGAGAGATACTCCGGTAGTATCTGGAGTGACACGGCACGCTCGCGTTGGCATTTTATTGACTGTTGAACGCATATCTGTCGATATGTATACATTGTGTTCAAACAAGGTTTCAATGCTACTCTGACCTATTTCATATGCACCTAAGTGTGTAGGTTCGACAACGTCAAGGAAGTTTGCGTGGTTTTAAATTATTGTCTTTTTTTCTTGTTGACTTCCTTTATGACTTCATGTTTGGTTCTTTGAAAGCCGAATATTGAAATGTTTTACTTAAAGAACGAGTAATCCCCAAATCGTGTAGTTATAGCCCACGCGTCGTGGGCCAGCGCGCGCACTCACGGGCGTCAGAGACTCAGGATATAAATTATATAGACTTGTACAAAATGTTGAAAGCTGTAAATATGTGTTTAAATAAAACGGAACCACTAAGTTCGTGTTCTTCGGAAAGATAAAGACCGCACGCTGGTGCTTGAATCCTTTTATATTCATGTAAGTAGTTATTGTTATTCTGTCAAATTAAATAAATGCCAATTAAAAAATCATTTCATTTCATTTCATCGTGTGTTTGCTGAGTTCAAGACAAACCTATATAGCCTATGAAAATATTAGTCTTTGTGTGCAGATTAAGGTGGATTTATTTGTGTAAACGATGCCTTTGGCTACTTTAAAGTATCTATATGTGGAACCTTTAAGCATACACACCGTATTGTTTCGGTTCTCGGGAAATATTTAAATGAGACACATGTTATTTTGTGATGTTGCTCATGTAAGGCTGGTGGGGCTGCGTGCAAAGAGGCTGCAGGAGGCGACAGGCGAGCAGACATGTTGGAGTCACTGGATTTTATTAGTATTCTCTTGGCAGATAACAAGATAGACTGCAGAGAAGGTGGAGAAACGACTACTGAAATGAAGCCTGGAGCTTTAGAGAGAGAGAGAGAGAGAGAGAGAGAGAGAGAGAGAGAGAGAGAGAGAGAAAGAGAGTCGGGCGCAGCATGCATAGACACAGCAAACAAAAGCTTTAGATGTAGGCCTAGAAAAACCCCAAAAGGTTAACAGGTATATGCAAATGATGACTGTACTTCAAAGCGTCTTTTACCCTCTTCCCTACCACATTCCAAATGAATAACAGGTCTAGTATATTTCTGTCATAAGCCATAGGTGTTGTACATTCAAATATAATCACACAGGCTATCCAAATATATGATTAAATAATAACATTATAATTAATCATCTGCGGTGTTTATTCAATGTTATTTATTTTGTTTTAATCATTTAACAGCGTGATGTTGCATGTGTTGTTTATTTTCCACTTTTTATATGAAATTAAAGGTTCGGTCTGTCTCAGGTATGTCTGCTCCAGGTCGGTGTTTGTGGTGGTCTGAGGTTTAACAGCATCAGATGTTTTCTAGAAGAATTTATTTCCTGTAGCTCCTACTGAAAACATGTGTTGTTGATGTTTATTCAAGGAAATTGGCGCGAATAAATCCAGTGGTTGCCAAAACAGCAGAAATTAGGTGTGAAAAAATGATACCTGAAAATTGATGTAATTCAAATGTAAAATGTATTGAAATAGTTTATGCGCTTTATGATAAATAATTCACAAAAAATATATTTGATTTAACAAACATTACAACATTCCTAACGGGGTCATTTTGCCCAAGAGCAACGTAAGCAAAAGAAATATATAAAGTATTGTAGCATTGATTGCGGCATACAATATCACTTTCCAGAATATATTTTTACATAAGGCCTATTTATACAAAATAATAATCCATGATAAATAAAATTGACAATAACAAAATATAACAAAAATATACAAATATAAAAAAACAGTATCAAAAATAGTACAAAAGCAAACAAAAAAGGCCTGTTCTGCACAAAATAATCACAAGTAGGCCTAGGCCAATAATTTTTAATTAAACAGATAATTTGCCTGAATATTTTAGGAAATAGCTTTTAAAATGTCTCGGTATAGGGTAAGTATATGTAAAGTTACGCAAAAAGCTCTAAAAAAGTTATACCAGCAGTTTTTACGCACGTATAAATATGAACGTTTGTAAAAATCGTAAAAACGCTGGACGCAATGTTGTCTGGAAGCTGCCTGATTAGTACGTCGTTTATATTCAGGTATAACTGCATAATGATTAATAATTCATTGCATTTTTAGAATGTAATATTGTTTGTTGAACAGCGGGTCTGTCTGTCTGTTTATAATGAATGTGACAGAAAATTCAGATTGAATTCCCCTTTAAATATTACAACTGGGGAAAACTCGTATGTTTATCTGGCCTGATCGGGTCCTGCTATCAAAACGCCGTTACAGCCAAACATCATTTATAAAGATGAATTTCTCGGTTTTCTTATGGAAGTCGCAGGTAACGCGTGGGCCGTAAACGTATCCCATTATTGCAGCCTAATTATAATGTCAGTTTGTTTACTTTTGGCATGTTGTGTTTTTTAATGACTCATATTGATTAAATATAATTACAAATAGACACTTTGCATCTCAGACCTTCAGCAAATTGTAATTGTTAGGTGTTGTCTGCTGGAACAGAATGTGCTTCGTCTGGTTAAAATTCATTAACCAAAACGGCCAATTCACATCGAAAGGAACAGTCTCTGCATCATCACTGTGCAAAACACAAAACAGGCTCAACTCGAGCAGTTTGTCAGCTTGTGTATCATGCTCTCTGGTTTTCAGTGGACTGGGCGCAAAACCATAATTTGAACCACAGAGACCATAAATAATCTGCTTTCGTGCAGAAATCATAGGAGTGACCGCTAATGCCCAGCTTTCACATCATCGTTCAGAGCCCATATACTGCAGAACAATAAGAAAAGCTGAATTATCAATCATGGGTCAAAAATGGGCCAAAACGAAAGATTTTTAAGATCGATTGATTTTCAAATATTATTTCATATTAGAACATACAGTATAGTATATTTAACTTATTTAGCTTGTAATTGACATTTAATGTAAACAAAGCAATCATGTCCTTTTTCCTAAATTTCAATTAACATTCAGAATGCATAACTCAATCCGCAAATATCAAGGTATCCTTCATTCTCTATGGAATATGAATATGGAAACAGTTAATTTGTGGCCACTCACAAGGGGCCTTATGGAAAACATGCCTCAGGGATTTTCAGTGGAACAAGAAGACTAATTCCACAACTTCTAGAGATTCTTTAAAATTAAAAGTTTCATTCAGATAACCAGTGTTGGTACTTTATTGTAAAATTTGTTTGGTGTCCACATATGTTGCTGTGAAATCCAGCAATGACGTGCATATGGATGCTGATGTAGGAAATCCGTGAGCTGCCCGTCACAGCTATCTATCAGATTAATGGCGTGATAGATCGAGAAGATGTAGATGGTTGGTTGGTCAGCTGTGAGTCATTTCATAGCTGTGGCATTAGTCATGAAGATATTATAATACCCGCCGCTGTGTCGTACGAGATTGAGTTACTCTCCAACCTCCAAAAGAGAAGAAAGAGTCACATTCACACCTAAAACCCGTCAGGCCACTTAGTTCTACTTAAAACTTGATCATCTCGTCATATGTACATAATGGTCAGAGATCAGATCATACGACATTTTATCCCCTCTAATGTGTTTACCACTTTCATCTAATCTAGTTATGCCATGGGGGTAAATGAGGAAAATGCCCGCCATCCGTTTGATATGATATTTGCAGTTGTAGTTGGGCCAAATGCAAGATATCTGCTTTCTGTTTGTCTTGTTCATGGTGTGTGGCCTTCAATTATAGGGTACCATCTAGGCTGCGGCGTCCTGGGACACATCGCTCACTCGCAGAAGCTGGTACGCCAGCAAGGCCAGAGCCGGGTGTGTGGCCTAACAAGGTCACCCGAAGAGTGCGCAAAACCCCAAGTGGCCCGTCCAGGCCTGAACTGTTGAACTTGAATGCGATACTAACATCGGACGCATCGCGACACCCTAAATAAAGTTAGGTAGGGCCAATCTCCATGCGTACGATGAGAAACCATATCCCAAAAAGCAGCACCGCAGGCCTCTGGGGTGGCAAATGAGGGTTGAGCAGGAGGTCAGCAGCGCTGGGGACATGCACATGTTGCCATGTAAAGACGGGGGGCAGCTGCCGGACCCTCGCTCAAAGCCCGCGGAGCAGACGTCACTCATCAGCATCGTTCTGCTGGAAATGTAAATAAGATCAAATGAGAGAGGCATTCTTGACAGCTGTGAACCGATGAACTTTCACTCACCCTGAAACTTTGCAAGATTTCGGCAAGCATGCAGTTTCACTGCGATAAAGCGACTTTTCTTCTGGCCTCCGAAGACGAAAAATCACACTATCAGTCCTGTCAATATATCAGATGCCTTTTTATCTACAGCCATGTAGTTCCATCATCTTATACACTTATACTCCCATCCGTCGGCCCATCACTCTTTAGTGTTCTCCCAAATCAGCTCCTCACATAATTGCCCTGTTTGAAAGCCGCTTTTCTCTGCTTGTCCAAGTCGAGCACCCATTATTCTAATCTTAAAATGTAAAATTGCCCATAATTTCCCATGTGAGGTCTCACCGCTTCATCCAAAAACACTTGTCTACTCTTCCCATGACTGTCTTCCTAGAGCAACATAAACTCCGCAAATCAAACTCAGGGACAGAGTACAGTATATAAGACGTGCACGCGTGGGTAAAAATGAAGCCATATTTTGGGAACATTAACTAAAGAGAGACGCTTGGCATCTTCAGAAGTGTGCTGAATTTTCCTCTGTGGTTTGTTTGGTGGAGACTGCAGGAGGTAAGTGACTTTGTGTTAATGGTTTCAACTGGCTCTTCTGGTGTTGTCGACATGAGCATTTTCAATATTGAAATATATATAGGAAAATAAATTATTGTGGCACCGTTGAGTGATTGCAACAAATCTTCAACAGATGTTGCAGAAGCTCATAAATGTGCATTATTAGCGTTTAATGCAATAAAAGGTTTTAGATTATTTTGTTCATTATTGTTGGCTTTGGACATCACTTCTTCGCAGGATAACTGCATGTGGCAGGCATTCTTTTTATGTCCAGGTTATTTCTCATATTCATTTTAAGTACATTGGCTCAATAATTTCACCTCTCTGATTTTATTACCATATGTGAGATTAATGAAAACAGATCTGGTTCACATCAGGCTGAATCCTCTGAAAAGCTCAAAATGACAGAGATGCTTTGTAATGCCATGGCTGTTTTACCAAGGCTGTTTAGACAAGACTGTGTTGAGGGAGCTGGGTCAAAGTCAGGTCAAGTGGACCCCACAACCCTCCAGGTGGCATCTTATTACCATAGATGAGGCTTCACCCTTCATTTTGACCATGAAATGACAATGAATAATATTAGATTGCTTCTAATGTTCACACAATGCGTGCTTTTTGTCGTTTGCAGCCAGTTATCCAAGTGCGTCAGATGTTTGATCAAAACATTAAAAGATTTTGGTATTTTTTATATGCAATCGATAGCCTACTTTCGACTAGCAGTTGTTCTTAAATAAGTAAATAAATAATGTCTGCATGGTTTTGCGTAATTGACACAGCAATAACTCGGATCTTGAGCTTTTACCCACAAACCCACAACAAATCTGTAACCAGGGTCCGCGTAATTTCAAGAGCAAAATGTTAAACTCTTTATAAATTAGTTTCATAATAGTTCTGACTTGAAACAAACTTTAAGATAATACCTGTCGATACGAAAACGAAAAATGTCCCTCTGTTCCTCAGACACAGAACAATAAAATGCGAACCGTTCTCTTTGTAATCAAAGTAATTCAAAGAGTGCGGCACTTGGATCAGACGCTCCAGATACGTGATTTTTTCTGTCCAATAAAACAGCGCATCTCGCTGCTTCCCAAATAATGCGCAAATCAATAATGGATCAAACAAGTGGACAAACGAATACGTCCCAAAACGTGCCAGAAAATGTTTGGTGCAGTTAATGTTCAGGCAATAAATAAACAATTTTACCTGTAAGCGCATCATTTTAATGAAACTATAGATGTCTTATTGTTGTTGAATAAACAAATCACCCAAATAAAACCAAACTAATTCAATCAAGGGTCAAAATTAAGGTAAATATTAGCCGAAATGTGTT
This sequence comes from Triplophysa rosa, assembly GCF_024868665.1. Classification (NCBI taxonomy): domain Eukaryota; kingdom Metazoa; phylum Chordata; class Actinopteri; order Cypriniformes; family Nemacheilidae; genus Triplophysa; species Triplophysa rosa. Next base: position 19,643,121 of record NC_079907.1, on the reverse strand, counting down.
CGAGCATGTTTTTCCATTAATGCGAGTTCGGGGCAAGTTGTCACGTGTATTTTGAATGCTATAAAGGTAAACAATTACATTTACATTTAGTCATTTAGCAGACGCTTTTTTCCAAAGCGACTTACAAGTTGGGTAAACAATAGAAGCAATTGGGTCAACATTAGGAAAACAAAAAGCATAAGTGCAATAAAACATGTCGCACAAAACCTACTAGTGTACAGAGCTAAGTTTTTTTTATATATACAATTAAGTATAATATTTGTTATGCAAAAACGAATAATAACTAAATGGTTAAAAAATTAAATCAAATGTTCTTGTTAATACACTATTGCTACCTCATTTCTAAAAATAATAACAATTGTTTTACTGTTTTAATTTAGCTGCAAATTGCAGGCCGACTGTAAGAAAACTTTTACATTTACATTTTAAAATCCAAAGTGGCACCAAAGCAAATACTTATTCACCATCAATTTATTTTATAAATATAATATAAAACCATTTAATAAATGTATAATATATATAATCTGCGTGAATAACAACAGAAATGCTTTGTAAAAACGTTTTTGCTTTAAAACTGTGACTCTCCTCTTCAATTTAAACTATAGGTTTTATCTCAAATTATTGACATTTGTCAAATACCGTTAGTGGGAAATATGTATTCCATAATTGTTTTTTGGTATGTATTTTAAATGACAATATACCAGCTATAGTTCTGGTGAAATAGTACTACCAACATTCTTGATAATTTAGTAAAATACTCATAGTACAGCAAGACGTTCAACTTTCATAAATCCTTTATTTAAAGCAAATATTAAGAACTTTGGAAACGTTGAAAAGCTACTGAAGTGTATAATGGAGTCACAGGCCCCTGACTGCAAAGAGAGTAAACACAGTCCTTTCAGACACACAAAGTTATACAACACATTGTAAAAGACAATCACCTTCCGTGTAAGTGTGGTTACACTTTAGCAGGTATCAAATGCGACTGGAGTCTCTGGCTCTGTTTTTTTAAATATTTTAATCACATCATCTGAGATCTGTGCACGGGATCCTGATGGTGCGGAGGATACCAGTGTCCAAAATTGTTCATGTAACTGCTCGGGTGCACAGGCGGCCCTTTGTTGGCCATGGAGATCTCCCAAAGCTGCGGCAGACCCGGAGAACAAGGAGAGGCGGAGGACGTGGACTGAAGTAGTTCCCCTTCAGGTCCGCTGGAGCCATGCTTCATTATCTTCTTATATTTCGAGCGCTTGTTTTGAAACCATATTTTAACCTTCAATGAAAAGAGAAGAAACACGCACATCAAAACGAAGTCTTAAATGATACAATCAAACCAAAATCTGGAGGCCAGATTTTTTACGGTCTAATCAAGACGAAAATGGTCCATATTTAAGATGTCCTGTTGATTTCTTTTCTTCATCATAAAATTATTGGCACAGAAGAGTTTGCCTGACAGCTTCATGAATCTTTGCTTCAGATGGACCCGCGGAGCCGTTGCGAGCAGTGCGCGCGTTGCGCCCGCCACACTACAATAATCGCAGCGTAAAAATAATAAAAATAACTCGACCGAAATGACTGCCAGAGAGGTCGTTAAATATATGAAAGAACACAAAGTTAGGCATACAATTAGCATTTGCGACCTAACAAAGCCACCCACCATCAAACATTATACGACATCTCAATTAAAACAGTCATTGTTTCGATGCAAATACCTATATTTAACAGTATACGAGTGGTTTGGACACAGAATGCACACAACATGTGAATTCGATTAGGAACCAACACCTTTGAATCCTAAAATTATTCCTTCAGAGGAATTCTGCTGAGAAAACAAGACAAAACCAGCCACCAATCCCTACCCCGAGCGCATGCCTGTCTCACCTCACACAGTTTCCATAACCTCACACGATTAAAATCTATCCTACACAATGTTATTACCTTGGCTGTCAACACATATAAACACATGTAAAAGGGAATTTCTTTTGTATTTCCAAAGCTTGGTTCGCCAAGCAGCTTTTACAGCGAGGTTATGAATTCCAGGTCTATGTTTAAGGATTTTGAAAAGCCCAAACATACTGTATGCTGCGTGTGTTTGCTTGTTTATCTAACTGGAACTGGCTCATATGATCACACACAAATATCAATTTTATTTTAATCACAGAGCTTTAAAGAATGAGCACTATCTGAGGAACAGTATATGTGTGAGGCGTCCTAGAGCAGATGACAGAGACACTGCTTTGATGAAGCCGAGCCGCAATCAGACTGGAAAATCCTTTTAGCTGCAGACAGACTGAACTCATTTTCCACAGTCAAAGCTGAAGAGCGACCTGTCACAGACGGGGTGGCAAGTGTATAACAGACAGTGCGCAAGAACAGAAACAGAGTGCGCAGAAAGAGAAAGATATCTACCACAACACACACAGACCTTTGCATTCACACTCTGCTTGCAGTGTGTCTGTTTCAACCTGTAATAAATACATTTTAACAACATTACTCTTATTTATAAGACACACATATATAAATGACTTCTAATTAAAAACAATTATTAATTCAATAGTCTTGTCAAATAAGATGATAAAATGGAAACTAGAACAATTAAATAATTAAAAATAAATAAATAAAAAAGAGAGAAAGAAAGAAAGAAATGTATAGTGTGAAAGATTAGCAAAAAAGAGAGCCAAGAATTTAAGCAGCACATCATTTTTACATTACTGTTTTCTCCCGCCCAGAAAAATATATGTCTCTGTTTATACATCTATCTATAGCTTAATGTATTAATAAATAAAAGTCCTTTAATCAGTGGCGAGACAAATGTTTTTACACTCAAGACGGAAAACACAAAAGATGTAGAGTGCTAACTGAGAATTAAAGTCAAGGATCAGGCCAAATCCTCACTTAGCACTAACAATAGAGAAATGAATAAGGTTACATCTGTTTACATGAATGTATATAGCCTACTGTACATACTGACTCACTACAGCCACACCTACATGGTCACTGTGTGTATATGGCATGAAAAGCTCACTTCAGTATATATGGGCTCAGAGGTGTGACTCCAAAACGTGTTTAGACACTTATGAACTTTATGAATGTCATTCCATAGACAACTTCAACAACAACAAAAAACATGCAGGTAAATGATGCTAGAGATGTTGCTGTCTCGCGATCTCTTTTACTTTTAAGCAACTGCACTCGGATGTGTGATGTCAACTTTCCTCACATCTATGTGTCCTGGAAGAATGACCATAATAAAAGACCATCTATGTTGTTGTGTAATGCAATGACATTCATTTGTAATTATGGCCTATAGGCCTCTAAATAGGATACCTGATCAAATACAGATTTTTATTTACCAACATTTTTTTCATGAGGTCAAAAGGACGTCACAATGCTGACGTCATTTTACTTGGTAACGAGCTGCATGAACAGGTATTACAATAATTCACATATTTATAATGTAATTCACAGTACTGTTCCACATCCGGCCTTCCGTGTAATTCATTTAAAAGACTATACAGCCCAACGCCTACACAACGATGTTGCAACAATAATGTGTGAAAAATTCACCTGTGTTTGCGTCAGTCCCAGTTTGGCTGCCAGGTCCGCGCGCTCGGGCAGCGCGAGGTACTGGGTTTGCTGGAAGCGCTGGTGCAGCGCCTGCAGCTGAACACTGGAGTAAATGGTGCGCGGTTTGCGGATCTTCTTTCCTTTGCCATTAAGGCGAATTTCACCGTTCTCAATGACCGCTGGCTTCTCGTGGTCTTCATTCATGCAGACGAAACACAACGAAAGCATTATGACGTAGCAAATGATAAATGAACCTCACACATGCAGGTTACTGAAGAATCATTGTGTTCCTGTCTGCTAGATTCACATCCACTCATTTTAAATATCTGTTCATCTAATACTAATTGACAATCCTAAAATGGGATTCACCGGCCTACCCGCAAGGCCTGTCGCAAACAACAATGTTGCAAATGTCAAACTATTATAATGATATTTTAAATAATTATATATTACAAATAATATTATTGAACATAAATCATTTGAAATTACACGTCATTAAAAGTTGTTATGGGTTCTTCGCTAAAAATGTTTAAATGGCTTTTGACTTCTCAATATGCATGCCAAATACAATTTATTTGGACACAATTTTTACTGTACGGCTATCCAACTGATATGCTTTGCTCTTGCTAAGGTATGGTATAGTCTATAGGCCTACAGTTTTCTTTGCTGTCGATGAGTTGCAGTTTGACTGACACCCAGCACGTATGAGCATTTTACGGTATTAATAAAAGTGTTGTCGTTTGCATATAGTTGGAACTTGAAATGTTCGAAATAAAACTATACGGTTTGCACAGCATTTTCATTTTGCTGTAACAACAAACGCTGCAAAATCTGATGCGTAATGAATATTCAGGAACTTTATGTTAAAAAACTTTATGTTGAAATCCAAGGATTGTCTTAAGAAATAAAAACACATTTGAGAATTAAATAGCTAAAAACACAGGCGCGTACGGCTGCACTTGTGTAATACTCATACTTTTGTTTTTACCATGCGCAACTGATTTATCCTGACACGTGAATGCCTTGGTCTTTAAAATTAACTACATCACACGTGCCCCCTTTTAACAAAATGAGCTGTTCTAATACACTGCGCATTCAATAAGCTGGTCATATCTACAAAAAAATCACAAAAAGATCATGTCAGTTATTAATAAAGTTGATGTCATTAATAACAAAAATGTCTAGCGTAAAAATAAAAAATGCAAGACAAAACAGCTCCAATAGACGTGATCAGGAATGTCAGAGCAAATATTCTTTAGGAAACACTAAACACGTTTTTATTTGTCTTTTTTTAGTATACTCACTGTTGTCTTCAGTCCTGCTGTGGTTGTTTTGCTGGTAAGGCATGTAGGGGCTCGGTGCAGGAGCGCTCACCGACCCGGGGTAGGCGTATCCCAGCGGCCGGCTGTAATGGGACGCGCTGGAGGGGAAGGGGCCATCGTGCTGGAGGTGTCCACTGGAGCGCAATCCGTGCACTGGGTAAATATTGTGCGCGAATCCGGGTAAATGCTGCTGGCTGGTTGGAAGTCCGTGGCCAAACTCTAAAAATGCTGATTTGGAAGGATCTGGACTATTAAGAGTGTCAGACATGAAACTCATAGACATTATTAACAGTCAAGTCCATAAAGCCGGATGAAGGATCGAGTACAGCATTGAACGTTCACTGTGCACGAGAGACACCTTGACCAGGATCCATCGCAAGAAAAGCAACCACGAATCCCTGCATTAAAGTCTTTTTCCAGATATCACCGAGATGAATCTCATATGTAAAAAGAGCGTATCTTAAACCATGGCAAAAGCGCGCAATATCTGCAGTCACTTCGGGCTCACGGCGCTGCGCGCTACTCACTGAGCACGCTCCACGGGCGCGCGCGTTGATTGGTGCGTCACGAGACACCAGGGAGAGTTAAATTAAGTTTGAACATTTGTTATAGAGTACAGATCCCGATCAGGTCCATTCATAAACACATAGATCTGCTGGACTAAAATAATTGTGCACGAATGCAAAGGGAGTTGCAACATATATGTGGCCGAACGGTCTAAAACAAGCCTGTGTGTTTAATCAGAATCATGGCATGCAATTTTGCAGTCTAATGTATAGGGGAGACCGGGGCTAGTTGTCTCACGGATATCTTTTTTTCTGTATCGGCACATACAGAAAAGCCACACCTTTTGTTGCTATTTATCCACCCATTCACTGAACACAAGTTTGGCATGATTGACAATATATATTTTTTCACTAAACGATGCATAATATATTTATGAAACAGCAGAAATGTATAAGGGAATACTGTACAGATATGTCAACGTATTGCGCAACGAATATTGTTTTAAATAATAATGCAAAATTACAACCCTAAAGAAACCTTCCCCATTTGTCATTTATGCTCATTTGTCATTTATTTTCTTATTAACTTTCGGATAAATCTACCTTTATATTAAATTTCTTTATAGTTCTATTACTAAAATAATAATAAGAGCAGTTAGTCTGGTTGTAGTCATAAGCGCTGCATCTCATTCCTATTAAAATGTGATTTTGTGATCCATCTCCATGTTTACTGTAAACAGTTGGGAACATCAACTGTACACATTTGCTTCAAAATGTAAAAAAAAACATAGGCAGAGCGCACTGTGGCAAATGGGCGAAACCAAGCTCCAGCAACTTCGTTCATTTATTATTCCATCATTTAATAATTCATTCATTAATTAATTAATGCATTTATTTATTTATTAAAAAACGCATTTTATTTGGCAACCCATTTTGTGTAAAAGAAAACAGCTGGCACAGGTGATTTACATCACTCACATTTGGCAGACGCTTTTATTCAAAGGGGCTTACAGAGCATTCGCTGAATGAATTTTTTGTCAGTGTGATCCTGGGATCCGAACCCCCATGCTCTACTAATTTAGCCAGATGAACAGACATCGCTTCCCCATCACTCACCCGTTAACACACTTAACGGAGCCACAAAACGTTACCAAAACCCCCACCATTACCATTAATACTAATACTAGTCTACTATTTTATTTTTTATAATAACAATCTAACGTTTTGAGCCAACTTATGATGACCACGAGAAATGAAGTGAATGACTAAAAATAAAACTGTTGTTTACTGTGTACTGTTGTTGCTGTTTCTGTGTTCTGGATGCTCCTGTCACCAAAACAAATTCCCTGTATGTGCAAACATACTTGGCAATAAAGCTCTTTCTGATTCTGATTTGTAAAGAAAAAAACAAATCACATGACCTGACATCTTCTTGACAGAAGGAGCTCATGTCAGCTGAAGACACATCCACTCTCTTCAAAATGCATGAGGTTAAAGTTTGACAAGCCTTTAAGAACTTTAAAATCTTTTACATGTATGTGTTATAGGCCTATAAAATATACTAATATAGTGGACGTTTTAAGCTAGTATGTCTTTGTTTTTTGAAGTAAGGCCTTTTCTTGCTGAATAAATTGAGTATGTCTCTCCGTGTTTTATTATTATTTAAATAATAAATGTGCCATGGACACAGAGAAAGATTTTGATATGAATTTACAGTAAATAAAGGGGCATAAGAGACAACATTCATCATATTCCAGTTCAACACAAAACATTTAGTAATAACATAAACTCCACTAAAACACAATTATACTGAAACTCAAGATTTCACCTGTTTTGTTAAGAATATTTATGCTTATAAACAAAATGTAGCTATATTGTGTTTCCAGAATCTGAACAAGAAATATAAAAGTAATACAGCAAGTTTCTCCAAGGTGGCTGTACAGACAGTGGCCACAGAAAGTCTGGATGAAGATTACTGTATCGGCCAGAAGAACCTGCAATACACGTGTCTCTCGATCACACCCTGAAAAATCCCAAACATCATAACTACAGGCTGATGCCTCTCTCTTCATAAACTCTACGCACAGTAATGTCTCAGAATGTCATCATGAGAGTCACACATTGCTCATGTATTGTTGTTAGAGTGTCGCATGTTTTTCAGGGTCATAGGAGCCCACAGCGGGCTGAGACCCAAGCCGAGATGGGCCAAAACGTAACCACAAATTATTGTCACGGCTAAACCACATCTGCAGAATTGTCAGTGAGAATGCAGCATGCCGGTTTCACTGTGGGACGAGTCTTTATCTTTTCTTTTGCAAGTGAAACGTATACTGCCGGGGCCAGAAAATATTCAAACACTTATTCAAAAAGTATTTGCATAGACATAAGAATGTTGCAATCATTTTGATAATCAGTAAGTCATTTAAACCATGCTTAAATACACTACAATTGGTTTGATATTTTGTTGTTAACATAAGCCCGTTTTTATCTCCAAATACACTTTGGGGCCACTGTACAGAACTGTATGATATAATAAAAGTAAAGTCAGGCGGTTTTGGTGTACTGACTTGATTTTATGAAGAACATGCTGGAATACAGTGCAGCAAAGTAAACCTGAGCACAGAGTTGATTTTCCCGGTGTCGACGCAGATCTCTACGTATAGCTGTTGTTATAGTCGGGGGTGTGGGGCGGAGAGGGTGAGAAGGAAAGCTAGACGCTCTTTAAGGTTGTAATTATGCCTGCGTTACGGAGAAGAACAAAGCCGAGCCCTGGAGTCACAGAGCAGGGATGTGTCCTCACCGTGCCTTCATACACGCGAGACAGAGCGTTAATAACAATACACCAGAACGCGGCCCAGACTGCCTGGCGTCTGTTGTCCCGCACACGTATGCCTTTGTGAATGTGCGTGTGTTAGACATGAGAAAAGATTGCTCTTACAGGTAAGTGTGTTTGTGGAAATGTATATAGGTGTGTGTGTGTTTGTTTGTGTTGCTTGGACACGAGTGCTGTTAACACCATCAATGTCCAGCGATGTGGAGTAACGACATTCATTTATATCAATCAACTGCACGTTATCCCTGTGGCTCCCGGGCCGATCTTTCAGACCGCTCTCCTATCATCTCTTTAAAACGGTTAAAGCACAGAAAAAATGAAATTGTCTTTATAAAATGTTAATATAGAATAATTAAAGATCTGAAAATGTTAAATAATATAATACTTCTTGTATTTTTTTATTACAAATAAGATGTCATAAAGTGTTCTCGCATTTTATGTTATTGTACCTGAGATTGATAATAAACCTTTCACATTTCCGAAGTCTAAATGCAATCTTAAAAAAGGTTCTCCAGGGCCATGTTTGCTTCCCAAAAGATTACGAACCATTTCTTTCTTAGTTTTTAAGAACTTGTGAAAGATTCTTCAGAAGTTAAACGGTCCTCTAAAGCATCATGAAGAACCTTTATTTTTAATGGGACAAAAAATGAAAACTCTGTCATTATTTAATCTCTCCATAGAGTTGTTCCAAATCTGTATAAATGTCTTTGTTCTGATGAACACAGAGAAAGATATTTGGAAGAATGCTTGTAACCAAACAGTTCTTGGACCCCATTGACTCCCATAGTAGGAAAACTTACATTATCGTTTTTTTCTGTTGCACACAAAAGAAGATATTTTGAAGAATGTAGGACAGCAAACAGTTCTAGGGCACTTTTGACTTCCATTGTCATTTTTCCTACTATGGTAGTCAATGGAGTCCAAGAACTGTTTGGTTACAAGCATTCATCCAAATGTCTTTCTCTGTGTTCAACCATACAAAGAAATGCATACAAATTTGAAGCAACTCAAGGGTGAACGGTCCGTTTAGAAGTGATGTTAACAAACTTATTTACAGCTGTGATCACCTTGTGGGCTTATATACATTTACAAAGTCTCTTTTGAACTCTTCTTTATCTCTTCTTTAGCTTTTTTTACATCTTCTTTATCTCTTCTTCACTGTTGTCATCATTATTTCAAGGTTTAACATTGGAACAACTGATGATCGAACACTATATCTGCATGCTCGAATCTTGCGAACATCAATGTTTACAACAGGATTTGTCTTTTTTCACTCATGTTGTGGCCTGGGGAGAGCGTGGGTCAGAGGAAGAGGTTGGTGCGCTTTGTAGGATAAAGTTTGTTAATCTGCGCTCCAGGCCACTGTGGAAGATCTGGAGACTACTTTCCGCCGTTTAAATACTTCGCACTTTCATCCTAAAGGTCACCGAAGGCCCGTGCACGTGTTTGCCCGGTGTCAGCAGCTTGAATATTATTGAGCTAGAAATCATGTTTGGATCTATCAGACGTTTCAGTTAACACCACTCCTAAAGAAATAATTACCCCGAATCATCAGAAGATCCGCCTTCAATCCGGCTGACACTCCCAGTACACAACTGGCATAACTCTGGGCTGACCTGTATCACAGACACACACAGTTACTAAAAACAGATTAAACTGTTAAAAAAAGACAGTCAAATGATGACAGATGACAATCTAAATTATAATCGCAGACAACCGCAGATAAAACTGACTCAAACACTTTCACAAACAAGGTTTATAAAAGCCAAGAGCTGCTTATGAAGAAATGATTTGTGTTCTAACCAGTAAAAAACGTTTTTCTAATGCAACTTTTTTTAAAGGTTAAATCTAAGCTTATTAACTTAATTTTTTATTCATTTTTAAATAACAATAAAGTTTAAGATTCATTTTTATTTTGCTCCTATATTTTAAATCTTATATTAACGCTTTCGAGCGGAATGTGACACCAAAGTTTAAATGGTGTAATAACGTTTAAATAATTTGTTTAAAATATGAATACATCACCCTGTATGGGTTGAACCACAAAATATTTGTTTAGGAAAATAAATAGAAAGTTTCTTAAAGCACTAACTGCACATTTTCACCTTACCGTAGTAAAGATAATGCAATAGACACCTGCAGATAAAAGAGTCACACAAACAGAAGGAAATCTTGAGTTTGTGGGAATTTTTTTTGGCCTGAACTCTGAATTCATCAGCAGAGTAATTGTTGCCAGACAGAAATGTGAAGGAAGGCATTGTGTGTGTGTGTGTGTGTGTGTGTGTGTGCGTGTGTGTGTATGTGTGTGTGTGTATTGACCACTGAGACCTGATAGATAAAAAAAGAGTGTATGCGAACGCCACAAATTTATATTAATATTACAGATCATAGAAGACTTACAGAACAAAGTACTTGGTTCTCTACTTTAGTAAATAATTTATAAAAATAAGTATAAAATTAATAAATAAATTATAAATTAAAACTCAAACCATTAAAATAATAAACGACTATCAACAGTAAATTGGAGAATTATTCCAAGAAAAAATATTTTGTCCAACAAAATGATTCGATTATTTTTAGCACCAAACTGCAAATCAACACAAAACAAAGAGAAACATAAAAAATAAGTGAGAAGAGACAGATTGAAATCAGCACACTAAACATTCACATCTGGACCATACAGAAACTGAAGTCAAACCCGTGCAGAAGCACTAAAGATGTTTACTGTCACTCATTCACAACAAGAGTCAAAGAGACGTTCCAGCGAGACGACACTGAGGGGGGACCACAGGATTTTCCACTGTAAGTGTCACCATGTGTCACAAAACAGAAATGAGATGTGGTGAGGGAGTCTGTGAGATGCGTCAGGCGCGGCTGGAGGTGGCACGGTTCATCTGAGGTCACAGAAATCAACGTTGCGTTGTGTGCTGAGAGGAGTTTACACAGACAATCTAACTTCACATCATGTGATAGCCGCTAGACTGCTGCACAAGTCCTTGTTTAACATCAAACATTGGGATAAACCATGACAATTAAAGTAAAAAGCGAATGATCTCCCAGATCAAATGTTTTTTTTTTCATGAAAAGCCTCGCCCGTTTGATCCCGTGCACTGTCCACCAGACGGCCCCGTCTAGAGTCGGAGGTTTTTCCCGAGGGAGTGACCCAGAGCACATGCCCAGCCAATCAAAACACAAAGCCAAAGGCCTGAGGTTGCCAGGTACTGACAGGGAATTTCTAAAGACCGGTTTACCAGGTCCAAGGATTATCCATCTGGGGTTACCAAACCCCCGCAGTAACGTGACCTCCTCTCTCCCGTGGTATTGTGGTCTACCGTGCCCCGAGAATCCGCCGAGCGTTATTATTAACCATCTCGGACTAGTCCATCTGTACGGCCAGCTTCCGAAGACCTGACATCTGTCTAAGCAAAACAAGAGCGCTTCCTCCACGAGAAACATGAGAAAGGCATTCTCACCTCTTTGAGTTTCAGCGCGGACACCTCGCTCTCCGAGCGGCTGAAACTTTAGACATCTATCGGCGAATATGATTTTTTTCCCTTTCACTCCCAACGAATAAAATATGAAGAAACTGCCTGCCCCAAGGTCAAATCCCTCTCCTCGGAGCTCTTCAATAGAAACAAACCACAGGATCAGGTTCTCGCGCTGTCAGTGTTAAGTTCCATTGTGACCTACAATGGCACACAATGGCCCTCACATCACCAGACTAAATAACACACAACAACTCAACGTGAACATGAGGACGCTCGTCAGATGGACGTGACACAAATCACTGACACTTGTCCCAAAATTATGAACTGCAATCGCTTGTGAAAATTGCGACTTTTCACCTTTCCATATCATATTACTGTAGCGGACAAAAGTGAAGACTGAAGGGCATATATGAAGTTAGAAGTCTTAGTTTCAATTAAATAATAATTAACTAAAAACAACTTCATTTTCTCTTTATTTGGAGTGACGTTTTGTATGGTGTCCCCTTTCCGAAGGGCCCTTTGAAGGGAGATATATTCTGTTTGGAACGCAGCGCGTATCTGCGCGCGCTTGCATTTCCTTTTGTCTATTTGCGAGTTGTAGACATGACGCGCAGCACCGCTTCTCGTTGTTTTAACGTTTCAATTCATAATGAGCTGTTTGTGAAGAAAGGCTCGACTTCCAAATGATGTCATTTTAATCAAATTCAAGCATTTAAAGCGGTTTGTTCATGGTGTGTGCGGCAGCAACGATGCAAACGTTAATGGGTCATCTCAATCATTGTGAATGTTGTATGACGTTTTGACAGAAAAGTACTGGAAATACACAGGTCATACATACAATTCTGTGGACGTTAATAAATGAAGATATTTGATATTGACACAAGGAAAGGGCACAGGCCTACAGAAACATTTTATTCTTATCACTCAACTTATATTTTACAGTTTGTCAATTAATAAGATTATAAACTTCATATACACACCCCTCAAAATCCCCCTCAGAGCCCCGCCACATAACAAATCCCAATTTAACCCCTGGTAATGATGTGACTCACAACCTGGTACTTTCAACAAACCTGCTGATTTCAAATACAACATAATCCTAAACAGAGAAAACGAATATTCTTACAGGGATAGTTTACCCAAAAATGAAATTTCTGTCATCATTTACTCACCCTCAGATTGTTCCAAGCCAGTATACATTTCTTTGTTCTGCTAAAACAAAGGAAGATATTTGGAAGAATGTCAGTAACCGAGGAGATCTCGTCCCCCATTTTATTTTCCCTACTATGGCAGTAAATGAGGGACGAGATCTGCTCAGTTACTGACATTCTTACAAATATCTTCCTTTGTGTTTAGCAGAACAAAGACATTTATACAGGTTTGGAACAATCTGAGGGTGAGTAAATGATTTTCATTTTTGGGTGAACTATCCCTTTAAGTAAAACAGACAAATGAAAGTCAATGAAAGGATGTCCAGCATGAATTCAGCCCAAAGGCAGCTCTGTGCCGGAGAGCCCTGGACGCTGAATCTGTCATGTTTGAAAGCTTGCTGCTGGGCCCAGGGCACAAGAAGAGAAGGGAGGAGAAAAAGGTGTTACTCTTTTCTGTGTCCGTGTCTGAAAAGCGTCAGATTGTCTGCCTTTTGAGGGACAACCGCTGACTTCAAAGGATCCACATCTCTCTCGCTGTCATATTTGACCAAAATGAGACAAGCTTCAGACAGCCATCTCTTTCCACCTTTAAAAACTGTAGATTACGCTCCAAAACCTAGTATGCCACCTATGTAGGGAGCATTTAAAAGGAACCTTGGTTATAGAGAGATGTATGGCTTAATATATTAACAATGGCATTGCCTTTATAAATGTGAAATAAAAATACATTGTAACTGTCACTATTCATAAACTTTGAATAAATATTTTTACTCGGAGGCCGCCATTTTTTGCGTCAAAATCCATGACGTCAAATGGTTGCAACCTAAACCCTTTCTCTTAACGCTAAAGTGAAGCACACATGTTTTCCATCTGTTCAAGGTGAACATGCATTAAATCATAGCTTTAAACTGGGGCAGTGTATCGCCAACTACTTTACGATACGATACGCATCCCGATACAAGGCCACGATGCGATACGTATCCCGATACGGGTCAATTTTTTTTATTACATTTATCATACGACAGATTTACAGATTTTCTAAAACAGGGTTTCTAGGCTACATCATATGTGTGCATGTGTTTTACAAATAGACTACATGTCTAACGAATAAATATGAATATATGCATAGACATGCAGTCAGAGTATATAGATTTAATTAAATAAGAAAGTGTTGAATTGAAATAGATGGTGTATTTCTTTCTAGATGTCAGATTTCTAGATATAATATTATAAATGTATTGGCGCTGTAAGCTTTAAAGCCACAATATGGAAGAATTTTGTTATGAAATATCCAAAAATCACTTGCACAGTGTGATATATTTCATGCAGTTGTGTATTTACATTATTCCAAATGTTCCCAAGAATGTGCAAATCCAGAGAAATTCCTATTTAAAATAATGGCCCGTTCCTTGTCTCCCATTTGTATTTGTCACATATCTGTGACTTAATATCCGTTGCTCCGCACTACCCTCAGTTTCCGGTTGTAGAAACTACAGCAACACGCGGAAGTGGTTATACAGCATCTTGGACGCAGCATCTGTTGTTCTGTTTTTATGGGTCACGATTACTCTTTGGCGAGTAAAGGAAACCCAAAAAACTGTAAACGTAGGCCAAATGAATATCAGCGTGGCATTTTCTAAATGGAGAGAGCTTCGCGACCAACTTGGACTCGACAGAGACTCCGCTCTCGCATGCATTTTAATAGACAGGTAAGCACATTTTTTTTATTGTACACGAAATACTCATGCAGATTATTTGAATAGTTATGAATGCAGTTACCCTATGAAATACAGTATATGTCGCACAAAAATATGTAGCCAATAACGTTAGTTGTAAATACTGTGGGTTCGTTCCAATTTACTTTTTAAACGACGACTGTATGACTGTTTTAAACACGTAAAACTGTGTAGCATTACGCTACCAAATCAATTGACAAAGTCCAATATCAGTCGCGGGCTAACGTAGCATTACATTCCACGTTTCTTGCATGCTAATTCATTACGATGACATAAAATAAAATGTATTCATTATCTCGTCCGTGGACATGATGGGCGATCTCCTTACGCCTCTGGATGGTGAAAACGACATGTCTCATAATTCCTCTCTCCTACATAATGTTCGCCTTTTGTTGTTGTTTCGAAAGTGCTCCATCTAGTGGTCCAAATATTCCATTTTGTGGCAGTTTTTTTTATTAAGCAGGTCTTTGCTCTTCACTTTCTATTACACGCACATTTACTGTCGCTCTTCCACGTCTTACTTTTCATGTATTATTTATGAGTGAGCAGCGCATCACTGCATCCATCCAGCGGCGGGAGTTGCATTGATTTCAAACGCGTACAATAGTTGTCATGGCTCTGCTTCATTTAGTCATGTTTTTCTTGGTCTTGTAGTAGAGCCATGACAAGGTCTTTGGTTTGGTGTGGAGAGAAACATATTATTGTTCTTTTGACAATAATATGCGTTCTCTCCAGTGTCTCGTCTCTGTTCCCGCCATCTCGTTCCTGTACCTCCCGAAGTGTTCCTCAGTCACGAACTGCCAAGAAGAACCCAACGCAGGCAGTGAAGAGGGTTAACAATAACTATTATTTATATAAAACAAACACCACACATTCTTCCACACATAACCAAAGATTCTGTAATTAACCCCTTCACTAGTTGCCTGCGCTTGGGTTCTTACGCCAAATTCGTGACAGATACACGAGCCATCACTGAACCCAGCAGGCAGCATGAGCACGGCGGTCCCACTAGCTCGCCTCCTCTGCGGACTTCGCCAGGGGAACGAGAGCTGGATGAGTACGTGGACAGTTCCTGGACGTCGTCGAGAATGGCGTCTTCGGGGAGGAGGAGCTTCGCGGTGCTATTGTAACTCCGGTCTCAGGGACCCACTTTCTGCGGGCGGAGATGAGGGCGTTGAGACCGTTGGACTTCGACGCGTGTGGCTGATCCGCCGCGGAACGATCGGAGTCCACGGCCTCAGCAATTACCAGCTACCCATCTCCGCTGGTCACGATTCCTGAGCGTGGTTCCCTGCAGATCGGGGTTGTGGGCACCTGCCACTCCATCCTTCCCACTCTACGGCAGCCTCTCCACCATCCAGCCTCGTTGGCAAGCGGGGGAGGCGAGCATCCTGGGAGTCCACCTCCGAGGAGTCCCAGCCGGAACCTAGCCATGCCTCCTACATCCTTCCTTCAGCCGACCTCCAGGCGGGTGGCTCGGCTGAAGAAGAAGAGGCAGCGGCGGGCAGCGCAGCCATCGGTCCAGTCCGTCGTCCGATGTCCAGCTGTGTCCAGTTGTCTGAGTGTCCAGCCGATGTCCAGTCCTGTGTCCAGTCCGTCAGCCGGCTCCAGTCCGGTGCAGCCGGCGATCCAGTCCGGTGCAGCCGGCGTCCAGTCCGGTGTCCAGCCGGCATCCAGTCCGGTGTCCAGCCGGCGTCACAGTCCGGGTCCAGCCGGCGTCCAGTCCGGTGTCCAGCCGGCCTTCCAGCCGGCGTCAAGCCCTGTCCAGCCGGCCTTCCAGCCGGCGTCAAGCCCTGTCCAGCCGGCCTTCCAGCCGGCTCAAGCCCTGTCCAGCCGGCCTTCCAGCCGGCGTCAAGCCCTGTCCAGCCGGCCTTCCAGCCGGCGTCAAGCCCTGTCCAGCCGGCCTTCCATGCCGGCGTCAAGCCCGTGTCCAGCCGGCGCCCTGTCCGTCCGGCGATCCACGGTCCAGCCCTGTCCAGTCCGGCGTCACAGCCGCGTCCAGCCGTCCTCCGGTCCAGCCGGCGTCAAGCCCTCGCCTTCCAGCCGGCCTTCCAGCCGGCGTCAAGCCCTTGTCCAGCCGGCCTTCCAGCCGGCGTCAAGGCCCTTTCCAGCCGGCCTTCCAGCCGGCGTAAGCCTTCCACCGCTCCGCGCGTCAAGCCCTGTCCAGCCGGCCTTCCAGCCGGACTAGCCTTTCCAGCCGGTCCCTGGGATGTCCCAGGGCCAAAGACTGTTCCCCCCAGGACTTCCCCTAAGTCCCCTAGGACTACGCGCCCTCGAGCGCAGCCGGGGACTAGAACTGTTCCCCCCTTGGACTCTTTTGTTCCCCCCTTGAACTCTTGTTTTGCCCCACCCCCCCTCACATGTTTGTTATTCTTGTTGTGTCACCCCAACCCCATGATTATCTTGTCTTGTTTGCCTCTGATTTTGTTTTCCTTGTTCTGTCTTGTCATGTCACTGTCTCAGTCTGCCCTGTCTCGTCCGTCTACCCCTTGGTGAGCACCTGGAGGTGCTCATTAAAGGGGGGGCTTCTTGGCTCTGCTTCATTTAGTCATGTTTTTCTTGGTCTTGTAGTAGAGCCATGACAAGGTCTTTGGTTTGGTGTGGAGAGAAACATATTATTGTTCTTTTGACAATAATATGCGTTCTCTTCAGTGTCTCGTCTCTGTTCCCGCCATCTCGTTTCCTTGTTATCCTTCCCTGAGTGTTTCATTACCCACACCTGCCCTGTGTCGTTATCCCTCGTTTGTCTTCCCTATAAATGCCCTCATGTTTCTTTGTCCTGTGCTCGTGTATTACATGTGGATGTGCTGTTTACCCGGTTTGTTTGTCATGTTATGTGAGTACTTTGCCTTGCCCGTGTTTTTCCCCTAATATGTTTTTGGTCGTGGTTTTCTAGTTAGGTTTTTGTTGTTTCTGTCTTTTCATTTTGCCCCCACGTGGGAAGTCTTTGTTTTGATTATACAGATTTCTTAGTTTCGTTTTTCCCCCATCGAGGGTATTTGTTTCTGTTTTTTATAATAAAGTCTTGTGTTTAAACCCTTCTCTGCCTGCCTGCGCTTGGGTTCTTCTCTTCGCTGCTTTCCGTGACAATAGTTTTATAGTGGAGACAGAAGCAGTGCTGCGTCATGTGTGTTTTGAATTAGCGCCTATACGACACTCACTTTACACTTCGCCTTAAACACAACCATTTAAGTGTGTCTTTTATTTTGTAAACGTCACTTCCTGTCTCTGGTGTAGGTGTATTTAATTGCCATTTTGGGTAAGGAAGTAGGGGGGTGAGTAGAGTGGACGCCCACTTTCTGTTGACACCGCATTTAATAGCGACCGCATTTAGCCGCTTAGAGGCTAAGTAGATGGATTTAAATGCTGACGCGTTCAATACTCAACCAGCCAAAAATCTCTTCATGTTTTTTGACTATGGAACGCATTTAAATCCATCTACTTAGCCTCTAAGTGGCTAAATGTGGTCGCTATGAAGTGAATGATACTAGAATGCGCTTTCATGTTTACTGCGCTCACGGATGCAGAGAGAAGGTGAGATCACATGCGAGTCACATGAATATAGAATCATGAGGGGCGATCTGTACGGATCACGGATAAACTCCGATCAGATCCTTATACCACTAATAATTGCAGAATCGATACGGAGGCAGATGTATCGATGCCCGCATCGTCAGGAGCTCATGACAATGTATTGCCATATCGATAATTTGAGTACAGCCCTACTTTAAACTACCGTCTTTAAGACAGTTAAGACTATTTAAGACATCAGCATCCACCATTAGCGTTTACTTTACACATTATGAGAATATACTGATAAACACAATAATAATATGCTTGCGGTTTGGTTATTTATTCTGTATTAGAGCACACGTAAATATTAGCCCCCGTCAGCTAATGACAGAGAGAGAGAAGACAATAGGCTACTAAAAAGTCAAAATCGGGATAAAATGCATTTTATAATGGCTAAAACATTGTGTATATATTAAATTCGCAATGATTTTAGTTATTAGTATGTATGTTTGTATTGTTTCTGACTCGCAATATTAAAATGTATGAAAATACACCAAATAGCTTCTTTACTGTCTTTCTTTATTATTTTAGCATTATTTATATATATATTTATCCTACAGCACCTTATATTTACTGAAGAACTGATTAGTGTGTCTGTGTTCAGTTTGGCTGCCTGTGCGAGCAATCATTTCACCTCATCAAAAAAGAACATGACGGCCTCCTTAGGTTAAAATGAGTATTACATTTAGTTTTTTTTAAAGAAATTAAAATATTTGATGTGGTTCTAACCTCAAATGCTAGTAGTAAGGCTATTACAACGAATTAAGCCATACATCTCTCTATACCCTGAGTTCCCTTTACGGTGATATAAGCACACTTTTGAGGCTCAGATTTTGCTCTTTCATAGCTCAGGAGATTTGATGAAGTTCTCAGGTGTGTTCTATTAGTAGACTTCTAAA
The DNA here is from genome assembly GCF_024868665.1 of Triplophysa rosa. Taxonomy (NCBI): domain Eukaryota; kingdom Metazoa; phylum Chordata; class Actinopteri; order Cypriniformes; family Nemacheilidae; genus Triplophysa; species Triplophysa rosa. The sequence goes on along the minus strand of NC_079907.1, from coordinate 19,624,046 downwards.
ATGAGACTGTTTGTTCTTCAAATACGTGTGCCTGGAGGATGGAGGTGTAAAATGATTGTAGATTGTAGAGGTTAAATAATCTGAATTTGGGTAAATTTGATGAGAAATTAGTCCATGTTGAGATATGTCTAGAAGAAATATTTGAGATATTATATAACGATCTTATCTGTGAATTATTTTCCTTATGGAATTGCACAAGTCAGCTCCATAAGTTTAGAAACACAGCTGTGTGAGTGTTTTGATGGTACAGTGTAGTCATTTTTCATGCAGGATTCTCTTCTGAGAAATGATAAGCCGTATGCTCTTGGCGGCTGTGATCTCCATAGCCCCAAAGTCCCATTTTAATGTGTCCCCACAAAGAAGTGAGCTATTGTTGAAGTGAAAGACAGCGCCCTCTACAGTGACTAGGGTCAACAGGAAGATTGATGTGAACAGATCAGTGACCTTTGAAGAAGATCAAAGTGGCACGGGTTACGTACTTCTAGCTGTTTAACTCTTTCATCTGTCTGCAGCAACGTCAGCTGTGACCCGAGTCCATTTAATCAGCCGGCCCGCCGCTGGACGTCTGGCACCCATGCACCTGCGGGCTCTCTCTAATAGCAATGACGAAAACCCAACTCGCTTTGCATTGAGATGCTATTGAACAGAACATGGTCCACCTGTTGGAACATAACTCTGGAGATATTATTAACATGCTGAAATAAACAAGAACGCAGAGCGGCTCGACAGATGGAGGAGGGTTAGCAGCGTAAACGTGCGAGAATTTCGCCTCGTGGGTGAGTAACAAAGAGCCATTGCATTCCAGCAGTGAGAGTGAGGTCAATTAAACCATTTCCCCACCAATTGATCTCCTGCAGCAATGGATCGAGCTGAGCCAAGCGCAGCTGCACAGGCCATGTGTGTGTCTGCTGGGAAAAATGAGAAGATTGAGGTAAACCTCGCCTGGCCCCAAGGAGAAAGACGGGCAAGATTGTCTTCATACCTGTTCCTGATGAATGGGGGTTTAAGTCTTTAGGGTGTGTATGTTAAGAAGGGGAAGGGGGCGGATAATACAGTATGTCATTGTTGTATTCTTTTGTTAGCAGAACCTACGGTGTGCACTCTAGATCGGCATAAGTTTAAATTTTAAACTTGCATCTCAAAGTGTTGACTTCATATTAAATTGCACTGAATTTGTTCTTTGACAGGGTGCAGAAATGATGCCGACAAGGAACACACACCACATCAACTCAAAAACAAGAAGCCTCTGGGGATTGATTTGCTGACAAGTTTAACATGAGCCACTGGATCAAAACCATAAATCTTATTAAAAGCAATTTCCCAATTCACGATTTGGAAAATCATTACAAGTTGCATGTGGAGTTTCCTACAAAAATGTACATTGATGATTTTGTTGTTGTGGATAAGCTAACGTATCTGCTCTATTGGTGTGGACACCAGACACACAGCAGCGATTTGTGAATCTTGTAAAGCTCTCACGTTTCTCACGATGAAGACATTTAATGACACTGTGACCAAAGCCATCTGGAGCATTTCCCCAAAGGCCTTCCACTCCAAACCCAATTAGCCAAATCACATTTCAAAAGTGCTTGAGTTTACCTGCCAATGGTCAAATCCTTCAGGTGTTAAAAAGAGGGCTTAGAGCTGGAGGACAGAACCAGAGAGAAGAATGAAGTGGGATTAGAGCTAACAAAAGAGCCAAAGATATCCTCCGACACCTGTGCAGCTACTATGGCCAGTGGAGTGGCTGCTAATGGGAAAAGCCTGTGGTCCAATTTGCAGGTGCTCAGAACCTAATCTCGCATCTCTCAGGATAGGCCGGGTATCTGCTTACCACTGTACCACTTCTCCAGATTCGGTCTAACGCGATAGGCGGACGACTTCCACCCTCGCAGCATAATCAAGGTAATCAATCATTTACATCAGTAATTAGGGGCCAGTGTCAAAACAGAGATGGAACATGCGCCCGGGGACTTGTGTGACATCAGACTTGGCGAGTGTTATGGGTAATGTGGGTCTGCGTGGGCAAGAGTCGGCGACTGTGGTCCAAAAGCCTGAGGTGAAGACATTCCACACAACCTGATCCATGTTTCAGAATACCGTTCATTTCGTCTTCTCCAATAGGCAATCGAGACAAAACCTTGAAGCGGGGTCTATTAATACTACATGGTGCCAAACCTGTTTTTCTTTGGGCTACGTCTACACTAATCCGGATACGTTTGAAAGACATGTTTTTATTTAAAACGATCTTTGTCCACACTTCGTTCTTAGAAGTAAAGGTGCTAAAGGTGGCTAAATAGTTTCATAAAGAACTTTTTCTGTTTCACCTTTTGTAGTGGAAAACAGTTCTTTAGATCATAAAAAGGTTAAATAGAAATTGTTCTTCTATAGGAGAACCAAAAATGGCATCGCTGTGAGGAAGCTTTTGAAGCACTTTTATTTTAGGAGTGTTGTATTTTCAAGCAGTTCCAAAAGTTGCTCATCCGAATCTGAAACGCTTACATTGCTGTCCTGTGCACGAGGAAAACATAAGACCCTTCAACGTGTGTCCTTTCCATCAGGCCTTTATTTACTTTCCACCTCTTTAAAATGGCAAGTCAGGTAAGGTCAAGTAAATCAAGTCAAGACACCACAACTTTTTTTAAATGATGTGGAAATGTTGTTTAAACAAGACTATAAAGTTGCAAAAGGTAGACTGGGAATCATGCCAGAATCACGACATGCAAAATATTAGACATTCTAAATAATACATATAAAATAATGAATAAAAAGTAAGAAATATGCTTTACTTCGGGCTAAATTGGTCACATGACTGTGTCACGTGACTAAAATTGCATCATAGCTTTTGAAAGCCTCCAGCTGATGTCAATCATTTTGTCTTACGCTTTGAAATAAACCTATCTGGAGTCCTCGAAACAAGCGCAAAAATCAAACTCTGAAAGCTTGTAGGCCACGAAGCGTGTTACCCGTGGGAACGACGCATGGCCCTTGCTAACAGTAATAACAGCACAAACCGAGGACCTGTAGGTGTTTTTTACTTTAACCTTTCACGCTAAATACCAACCGATAGCCCAAGGGAGGGCGAGAGTTTAAAAGTCTGTTTAAGAATGCAGAACACAGAGTCTCTCAGCTGAGTTAAACGGTGGTGCTTTGAAGCGGTGAGAGAGAGAGAGAGAGCCATCAAACGATCCAATAATGAATTAGTACGTTGGAAGAGCCTGTACATGGGTGGGGCTGCAGATCAAAGCATGTTTCTCTTATTGCCCCGCACCTCAGGTGAAGTTGAGGCATGCAGCCAGTTGAGGTGAAGCACTGTCCCGAGAACACATGCAAAATGCAGAACAGTTAGTTCATCGTCCTCTAGCGTTAGTGTAGATATAACCTCATGCATGGCATTGATGAAATTACTTCGGTTTATATAATAAGCTATGGTATTACAGTAAAGAATTAAGAATGGAAAGCTTAAAATTAGGGCTGTCAACGTTAACGCGTTAACGCGTGTGATTAATTATTTTTTCCGATTAACGTGTTAAAATATTTAACGCAGTATCCGTTTTATTTTGTCATCCTTTGTCTAGCGTTACATTATATAATCACGCTCTATTTCATGTAAAGGCCTTTAAACCATTTAAGCGCGATTTGAAACCGTTGCTTTGACACGTTCAGTATAGATAGACTTCTAGCTTCTAGCCGTGGGATGCAGCACAACACGACAGCGGCCCGTCTGGTGTATACAGTCACGGGCTAAAGACTGCATCAGTCAATCTCTGTCAGAAGGCGCAGCACCAGTATTAAGTTCTCTTTCGTGCTTGAATGAACAAAACCACACCAGATTATGTCAGGAAGCCCGTTTTGTCTAGCATTTTCGTAAACACAGATTTCAATGTGTTAAATAAAATCCTATATGAATGCAAAGAGTTCTAAAAATGGGAAGGGGCGTCTAAAAAAAATCTTGTGGTTCATTCTCTCCTTTGCTTACTCCAGCTTTAATGCTCCCAGTAGCATGGCCTTGTAAACTAACGGTACTGTTTAATGTGTTGACAAAATGTTTATATGCTCTCCTACTTGTAAGTCGCTTTGGATAAAAGCGTCTGCCAAATGAATAAATGTGAAATTAAAATAAAGAAAAAATAATCAATTTAATGGAGACATCAGTTGCAGTACTAATTACAGAATGCTGCCTTTCATTCATAAAATGATGTTGTTAAAGAAATCTGTTGTTTCTACATTAATTTCGAGATTAAATGTGAAATAATTAGAATGTTAAAGTATATTTAAAAACATTAATGTTATGTGCGATTAATCACAGAAAAAAAGATTAATCAGATAATTTTTTTTAATCGATTGACAGCACTACTTAAAATATAAGTTCTGAAGTTCAGTATCAGAGAGCCACGGAAATTTCTTTTCTTCTGTACAGTAAAGGGAAGTAATGGATAGGTTTCAGAGCTGAATTCAAGTGTATCAAGCTATTTAAAGACGCAGAGGGCAGAACCCTCCTGGTAAGGTCTGTAATGCACTTCTCCGAAGACTCAAAAAGCAGAATCAGAGCAATATGATTTAGTGGGAATCATCCGCCTCCTCTGGGTAAAGAATAGAAGCTCCTCTATTCTTCAATATATGTGCACTGGGATGTAATCCTAGTCAACAAATAACCACTGAGAAAATCCCCTGAACAGCCCTGTGCCTCCTGAGAACATCAACTGTACTAGACAAACATCCGAACACTGACTGAAGAGCCACTGAGACCTCATCTCGCTCATCTGGAGGCTTTCCTGTGGGAACCAGCGGTCGCAGATCCATATTTGCCGCTCTCAATAGCGGTGCTGTATTTACTGTGCAGCCACCGAGTCTTAATGCCATAATCACCCTGCACCGTCATTAGTCAGACAAAGTGAGCTGTGCTTTAAAGAGGCCGTTGATACAAGCCGTGCAAACTGGGAAATGTTTACATCATTCCAACACCTGTTTTTCCCACAAGTTCTTGTGAATGATCTCTCTGTGTTGCCAACCGGGACGCTCGTGAGACAAATGACCCTGGGTTGTGGGACCTGTTGTTGTCTGTTCGTCTTGAGTCAACACAATTATTTATGGTAGATCAAGAACCCATTATCGCACAATAGCGCGCTTAATTCATACACATAACCTCGTAGGTTTAACCTGAATGACAGAACCTGCAGGTTTCCTGTGTTTGGATTAGTGAAGAACATCAAAGCTTGAGCTCGGAGAGAACATTTATCACGATCAAACTCTGAACCTTCGGAGAAGCGGGAACTGTGGCTAGCCTTTGTGGCTTTTGATTAGCGCTAATGATCTACCAATAGGGAAGATCTGTTATAATCACAAAAGCTTGTGGTGGAGAGAAGACTGTCAGCCACAAACCACAAACAAGACTAATGAGATGATATCGTGGAAGCTAACAGGTATCCGAGACACAGCCAGATTGAAGGAAAGATGGTGGGGAAAGTCCCCTGAGTAGCCGCTTAAAAGACAGAAAGCCACAAATCCGGAGAGAACTTTGGGCTGCGAACGAGTGAATGAGTCAATCCACCTTGACCCACCTATACAGTCCTGCCACAACTTCAGCTGAACGTCTCGGTTTTGTGAACAAACTCTGAATCGCAAAGATACGAATGGTGAAACGAAAGGCTTGACAGGTGTCGTCTACCTGTGATAATTATTCCAATCAAACCCAACACCTGCTCGCTGCTCTCGCCTCCCACATGCCCCTCGACAGATGTCACCTCTCAATCTCATGAGGGCAAATTCAGCAGTTAACACAAAGAAATAAACACAGATGCTTCTGGAAAACACAAAGGTGACCTGCGATGGCCGGCACATCGAGGAAGAACATTTAATGGGCAAAAGTTTGTTCTATACGACTGTACTTGTATTTGAGCAAATAAACACCAGTCTGCCTGTGGCATCTTTTCCAAGATCGTCTGTGTTTACCATCAAGATCTGTCCCTAATTTGACTAGAGGCCGGCAGTGACACGCTTCCTGTTTATTTGTCTCTTTCCTCCCTCTGATTCGGGCTGGATTGAGATGGTTTGATAAGCGTTGGGCTTTCCTTTGCTCTCAGTCACGTTAACACGACCCCATTACCCATTATCAGCTCCCGAGGGCCAGACTTGAAAAACAACACAGGGTCACTTAAAAACGGTTAAAGGGAACCTTATATGTCTTAAAGATGCCATGAATTAAAACCACAATTTTAACCCGAGCTTTTGTTATATAAGAGGGAATCGTATTCACGCGAACATCATGTAAGTGTCAGAACTGAAAAAGCCCTTGTTACTGAGATTACAACCGTTATTGACACCAGGCCCAGCGAACGGCAGGTTCTGGAATGCACCTATATATGACGACATTGATAGGTTGAACACCACCTCCACAGAAAGAATATCAACGACTACTTTTCTAGCCCCGCCCACTGGTTCGTGCATGACAATTTTGAAGTTACAAGTGGCGCGGAACCAATGCGAGCAAGCAATAAACAAACATGCCGTTAAAGATAGCTAAATATTGTGCCATCCCTGGTTGTGGAAGAATACAGTCGCTTCTAGAAATGTCTGTAGCACAGGGAAAGTGGGATGAAGCGATGATGGGTGACTACGTCTGGAACTTGGTTCGCGAGGACAGTATTAGTCATAAAAGACAAAAACCATCAAATGGACACTTCTGAAGTTTTGGACGACTCCTTTTTAGTAACTGTTATGTTAAACTGTTGTTTTGAGCTCAGTGTCATGTCAGTACCTTGTCATTTCTGCATACGAGTAATAATACCGAAATGTATAAATGTGTGAAAATATTTTTTGGAGTACCGTCGATGGTAAAAAAAATATTACTGTGATTTTCGTATTCAGCATGTTAAACTTCATAAAGAAACAGTACAAATTAAAGCGAAACGCAACTTTAAAAATTTGTTTAATTGTGTAATAATATCTACTTTTCAAGTTAAACTTCAGAAGATCTAGGTGTACTCAACTATGTTATTTTGAGACACTATGAATACAAATACTGAAGACTATATTTTTTTGTATATTAAGTACACACTTAAAGGAGCAGTTCACTTTCAAAATAAATGTTCATGATAATTGACTCACCCCCATGTTATCCAAGATGTTTAATGTGTGAAAAAGGGCACTTAAGGAAGTGTAATAAGTGTAATTAAAAAGTGCATTATAGTTGACAATTTTTCTACTTGGGTAAAAGAATTGATTAACAATGATTTATGTTAATTCAGGACACCATAAGAGACAGTTCTTCTCCTGTGTGTTTTATATCAAATATTGCAGTACAGGGTAAAGTCCCACCAGCAGCACACAGGTGTTAAGACTGGTCAGAGGATGAGCTCTCCTCAGGTAAAACACGTCAAGCTCAGCAGGTCTGATCTGCCTCTTCAACTAAATATCAGAGGCTTTAGGGATTACAGAAAAATCTTGATCAGGCCTTGCAGCTGCGGTCAGGAAGGGTGGAGCCGTCATGGCCTGTAACCACCGAATATAAACTCACTCAAATCTGTGCGTAATAACCCTTCATCCCTACAGGCCGGCACACTGCGCTTCAGTGACGACAGCAGGTCCGACTGATGTGAGATATTTGTACCGAGATGCACACTCGGCATCAGTAGAAAAAGCCGGCCTGGGCCTCAGTTCCGTCTTAGCCTGGGGCAGATAACCGCACAGTGGCCTTCTTATTGTCATGCATCAATGAGTTTGAGAGCCCATGGGCCTTCTATTGTTTCCAGAACAGATTTGAAAAGCTGATTTTGTTTTTCTTACTCCATCCAGCCCTCCCCCATTCGGCCATCTTGTTACCTTCCAGCGCTGTGGGCCGGAATGTTTATTGAGCCTCGTCAACAATGACAACGACAACAAAACCGGGACTTGCCCACCTGTGTACCCACCCCTTCAGAAACAATGCTGCCTGCGAATCACCAATCCAGACTGCTAGTCATTGTGACCCAACCCGTGGCCCCCTGTAGACTCTGGAATGCCTGAAGAAACGCCTGACTTTGTCTTTGCCACTCCTTCAGTTCTCAGGGAGATTATGAATAAAAGTGGAGGGCTGCGAGTCTCCTATCAAACACACAGATGCCTCTGTTGACCGCATCATACTGATGACTCCATGCAGGGCGATAAATATCAGATTCAACGCTCATTCACACATGAGTTAAAGCTATGCACCTTCAGATAGTTTTCTCAAACACATTCAGCAGACAACAGGAAAACCTGGTGTTTTAAATCTCTACACACTAAACGGGTCCATAGTGTGTTACTTTACAACCATGTGGGCTGTGGACCACAATGTTTTAAACGAATCACATCTGAACACTTTTGTTAAATATAAAGTTATTTATGATGAACATAAACATCAACTATACTAAAATATTCCTTTATTCACCCTCTTGTTATTCAAAACCTGTATGTGACTCTTTCTTAAGTGGAACACAAGAGAGGATATGTAGAGAAATGTCTCAGTGGTTTTGTGTTCATACAATGGAAGTCAATAGGGTTCCGTGTTCTCCTCTTCTTTATTTTTTTAAATATTTTTTTTGCGGAAGAAAGAAAGCCATAGGTTTGAAATGACATGAGGGTGAGTAAACGATTAAAGATGAGTTTTAACCATTTTCATTTTGCGTTGAACTACCCCTTTAACTATAATGAAAGCGTTAAAGCTACAATCCATAACTTTTGCTTGTATATCGCCATCTATGTTGTGTTTCTGGGTGTGAAATCAGATAAATCATTATTATAAATTTACTGTTGTGTATCAGGGTGAACAGACAGTTTGCAACACTGATATTTTATAACTAAAAAAAGTTACGGATTGCAGTTTTAACACTCGAGACAAAAATGTTATATAATCCGTTTCATCGGACGCACACGCTGGCCTAAAGTTAGGACTTTCGGTCTGTGTTTGGTTATATTATAACAATTTATATTATTTATAATTTATATTACAATTAAATCAAAATAACATTTTATTGTTTATTAATTGTGTCAAATTAATTTAAAACTACTGAGCAGTTATTTATTCTTTGCAAAGGTCTAACGGAAATTAAGTTTGGGCCACATGTTTATGTTGTTGTCAATGATACCATCTATAATACAGTATAAGTATTTTTTTCAGGTGAATATGTAAAAGTCCATTTTGAAATGTATTTTGCACACATATCCACTTTCCTAGTACCCTGACTAGTATGCAGTATATCTGAATTATTTTTCAGAGAGCAGAATGTAAAGAAGACTGAGTTACTGAGAACGTATCTGTGTCGATATTATAGGTACATGTGCACAGCACATTTCAAGCCCTCCAGTAAAATCAAACTGTGTTAGCAGAGGAAATAACAAAACAACAACAAAACAACAACAGAAGAAGAGTAACAATAAAGATGGAGCAGACTAAGCAGCACATAAATCCACAGGATATTAGGTCTCTGCCCGCAAATTAAAAAAATACAAACGCACCGAACAAGAAAATCTCACAGTAAGATGGCTGTGTGTTGATGGGGGTATTTGGATAGGGTACACATGGTATGGGGCACACTAGGCGTCTGGCTTGTATCACTCTGACTGACAGCTGGATAGGGGCACACCCTTTGGCAATTTAATAGCAGACCCCTAAGCCCACCCACCTGACCCTGGACAAAGCCCACCATCTTGAAACATCTATATTATGCTCTCAGGAAAAGAGTTAATGAGTCAATAAGGTTCCGGGATCAGGAGCTATTTCTGGATTTAACATTTTTGGCAAGCAGAGGGGTTTCAGTGAGTGATATAGAGAGATTTAAACCTGTTTATTGCTGGCAGGGTTTTAAATCAACCGCTCGACCGTTAAATCAGTATGTGCTATGTCCATCTGTTTCTCCATATTTTGTGATTTTTATTCTTTGCCATTAATCATTATCATTAGTCACCGTTTATGTTTGTCACTGGGTTTTTGCAAATATCTAAACAATAAAAAGGATTGAAAAGTGCTTGTCAAATTTGACAACACAGTGTTTAATAATTTAACAAGTACTCCCTAAAAACAGCAAATTTGGACACCCAAGGTTTTGGAAGGACAGCGACGATATATTACTTCTATCATGTTTGCATTGTTATGCAGGATTTAATAATCACCTGTAGCTCAGTGGTTAGAGCGTGGTGCTAGCAACGCCAAGGTCATGGGCTCGATCCCAGGGATTGCACATACTTTGAAAAAAATATATAGTGTAATGCAATGTAAGTGGCTTTGGATAGAAGTGTCTGCCAAATGGACTGAAGCAAAAGTTTCCATTTCATCTCAATGAGGTCTAGAAGAAATAACTGAAAAATTAATGAGATCTCACCTGTGTTTTTTCTTTCTCATGGTCCCTGACAGTGTTGGGTAAGTTAATCTGAAAAAGTAATTAATTACTTAAAATAACTTTTTCAAGGGAAAATTAATTAAATTACAGTACTAATTACTTAGTAACTAATTACACCCAACACCAGTCCCTGATCTAGGTCATTAATGATGACAGCAATCAATTATTATTCATTTACATTTACATTTAGCAGACAGTTTTATCCAAAGCGACTTACAGATGAGGGAAACAATGGAAGAAGTTGGAACAACATAAGGACAACAAAAAGCATAAGTGCAATAAAAGAAAACTGGTCTCATATAGGCTACCACAGTATACAGAGTTAATTTTTTTTTTTTTTTTAAAGAGTAGAAAAGAGATAGAAGTCAGAACTGATCAGTCAGGTGTTGACGGAAGAGATGTGTTTTCAGACGATTCTTAAAGATGGATACAGAATCTGCTGATCTTGTAGCAGCAGGCAGATCATTCCATAAATGTGGAACCGATCCCGAGAAGGTACGTGTGAGAGATTATTTACCTTTTTGGGATGGCACCACAAGACGTTGTTCGTTTTCAGAGCATAGGGATCTGGTGGGTATATAAGTCTGCATTAGCGAGTGAAGATAAGGGGGTGCCAAATCAGTGGTGGTCTTGTAGGCCAGGAGCAGAGTCTTGAATTTGATTCTATCTACTATAGGGATCCAATTTAACTTATTGAAGAGAGGAGTGATGTGCGCTCTCTTCGGTTCATTGAAGACCACTCTTGCCGCTGCATTCTGGATCATCTGTAGAGGTTTGGTTGTGCAAGCTGGATGTCCAGCCAGTAGCGCATTGCAGTAGTCCAGTCTGGACAGAACAAGAGCCTGGACTAGGACTTGCGTTTTCCTAATCTTGTAGAGGATGAATCTACATGACCGGGTGGTGCTGGCAACCTGATCAGTGAAGTTAAGCTGATCATCGATCACCACTCCCAGGTTTCTGGCCTTTCTGGAAGATGTGATGGTTGATGAGCCCAGTTGAATGGAGAAGTTGTGATGAATCTTTGTGTTGGCCGGGATTACAAGCAGTTCTGTTTTAGTAAAGTTCAGCTGCAGGTGATGGTTGTTCATCCAGAGCGAAATGTCTGCTAGGAACAGTCGGATCGTCAGGCTGAAATGACAGGTGTAGTTGTGTATCATCATGGGTCAGAGCGGGAACAACCAATGGAGAGATGGCCTGGAGGAGATGAGTGGGGATGGGATCTAGCGGGCAGGTAGTTGGGTGGTTAGCAGTGATAGGAAAAGCCATGTTTCCGAATGACAGAGTCTAGGGATGTCATGTATATAGAAAATAGCAACGGACCAAGCACTGAGCCCTGAGGCACCCCTGTGTCGAGATGTTGGGACTCACCGAGACCTCTCCTCTCCAGGATACTCTAAATGACCTACCTGTGAGGTAAGACCTGAACCATTGTAGCACCACTCCAGAGACACCCATAGCCTTGAGGGTCGACAGGAGTATGTGGTGGTTAACGGTGTCAAAGGCAGCAGATAGATCCTGAGATAAGTACAGATGAGTAAGAGTTGGCTCTTGCCAGTCTCAGGGCTTCAATGACAGAGAGCAGCGCAGTCTCAGTGGAATGACCACTCTTGAAACCAGGCTGGTTGCTGTCCAGGTGGTTGTTCTGGATTAGAAAGGATGAGAGCTGGTTACATACCACACGTTCAAGAGTTTTAGCAATGAAGATGAAGAGTGATACCGGTCTGTAGTTCTCTAACAGTGCAGGATTAAGGGTGGGTTTCTTCAGTAGCGGGGTAATACGGGCCTCTTTGAAGACTGTGGGAAATGTACCAGTGGTGAGAGACGAGTTGATAATGTGGGTCAGAGCGAGAACAACCGATGGAGAGATGGCCTTTAGGAGATGAGTGGGGATGGGATCTAGCGGGAAGGTAGTTGGGTGGTTAGAAGACATGACCTTGGAGACATCATCTTGAGATAGGAGAGAGAAAGAGGGGAACGAGCATGTGTCTGGGGTTTGGGCGTGATCTAGAGGTGGCGACACAGAGAACTGACTGCTGATGGTGGTCAATATCATCAGCTGTGATGAGGAAATTATCTGACGTGTGCAGCGGGGTGACCTGGGAGTGATTTAGGAATTTCATTGGAAATAAATTGTGCTCCACGGTGTTTTATCACATTAAATTCAGTGATCATCTTCTATACTGTGATGCAAGTCTTTTTAAGAGACCAAATGCACTTGCACACTTGAGAGAATGAATGCTGGCCCTGCAGGTGCATGTTTTGTATATATGAAGCTTGTGAAATTAAGCAGACCCTTTAAATTAGCATGTGCAAAAGGAACCATTACAAAATCTGTAATTGTTTCTAGGCCAGAGTAACTTGGCATTGATAAATTTGGAGTCTGGAGCTGCTGTTTTCCAGATGAAACGGCTAATGAGGATGTAAGGTGGAACATCAGTCAAATCAGGTGGGTTCAAGGCGGGTGGGCTGGGGGTGTCATCCTATCATCAGCTTGATACAAACCAGAATACCTCCAAGCTTGTAGTTAAGCTATGTTCTCATTTACATATAAAAATCTGTCCATATGTTTATTATACACTTTTGTTAAATTAACATATCATACAACGTTATAATTTAATACAGCACAATATTAAGAAGAAAAAATACTTTGTGTGTGTAAAAAGAGATATACACAATGCACAAACACATAATAGCAAGTAATAGCAAGGTCATGAAACAGCTAAAAGATAACATCGGCTGTGAAGGTTCATGAAATGGAGCGTACACTTCTCCATGTCTGCAGGTCAGAAAAGCTCTTATTCTGTCATTAAATATCTATTATCGGGCACAGACACAATGTGTGGACATTGGTTTTGCTATATTTTAACAACGTTATCTTTCAAAAAAACATGGTTACTTTACTTTTACTCTGATAAAACCATGGTTAAGGGTTAAGGGAAAGTAAAAATATATGAACACACACAGGGAGATCATGTATAAATCTATATGAATGATGGCCATTCCAATTTAGTTCTGTATAACCTAAAAAAAATTATTTAGATTAAGGAGCTTGTGTTTAATGGACATCTCTCCAACCGTTAATGCTATAATGCTGCTTTGATTCACACCATGACCACAAGCATGTCTGTAACAAACCAATTACTTAGTCCGTCCAGACCCATGTTCTCATCAAGCCAATTACTTCAGTTGTCTGAAACAGTTGTGCCTAATCCTTTGATTCATTCCAGTGTTGATGCTGTGATATTCGCTTTGTTTGTTTGTTCCACTTCATTCCAAGATTTGTAATTTTAATAAACGAATAAACTAATCCAGTTATAAAAGAACAAACAAGTTAGGTAAGGTTTAATATTTATAATCTATGGCACACACAGCATTAAAAATACAATTCAGATGACATACTACCACGAGGTTATGAAGTTCTTGAGTATATCAATGTTTGGATAGCATTTGAAATAGCTTGTACTGAAAGTGAATGAGGTGTCTCTATAGGGAACATATGGCAACAATCAAGGAGAGAAAGCGCTGTCTGACTGGACTGCAATTAGCACACAGCCTCACGCTGGCCTTTCTTTTAATAGCCTGGATTGCCCTGTTTAGACTAAAAATAAATGGTCCAATTTAGGGCTGTGGGGACTGTCATTTCAGGAGCGTGACCTCTGACCTTGGCCAAAGCTGACAGTCCAGATGGATGGAGCACCACATCCCTTCAAATCCACGCTATACGGCACTTACGCCTGCACCAAACCCACGAAGACTGATTCATCAACCCCAAAAAAGCAACAAAATTTTACTTTTATTATAATATGTCTCTCTGGAAAACTTGATTTTGATTGGTCAGTTGCGTCATTTAAAGGTCTGTTACTTCCCAATAACAACTGCTAAAACTCATAACACATAGATGCAGTCTTGACCAATGCAGTTTAATACTTACAAATAAATGTAACATATTCTCACATACGTTATTATTTAGGCATAATTATATTTACAATTAAATGTCTTTTAATTTTCTACGAACCGGTATTCTTAGTTTGCTCATTTGGCAATTTGACATGTACGAAGTGGAGCTATTTTGCGATGGATGTTTATCGCATACAGAAGGCACGTTTGTTTTCCTTCTGGATTTCTTAACCGGATATGCGTAACAACCTAAAGCGGCTTCCAGACCACAGTCTAGATTTGACATGGAGTGAAGGGGAAACTCTTAACAGCCATTCTTTAAACCACCTTCCACGTCCATCGTGAAAACTGCAAAATTGCTCTCTTGTTTAAATGGAATTTGCAGCCAAATTCAGGCTGAATGTGTTCCAGAGCTCCGACCGCTTCTCCAGCACAGATGTTCAAATAAGTACAGGAACAACAAGAGGAACCCTTCACACCTGGCAAATCTCAATGCAAAACTTGGCACCACAGAACCTGTAAGATTGTCCCAGCCTGACCTTTCACCCCAGTGATGTCAATGTGTCCGCAGTCCAATCGGCGCTCTCAGGCTGCCCTTTGCTTCGCGGGGCACAGCTATGAAGACAAACGATTCTTTCAGATTAAATGTTTTTTAATGGCACATGAAGAAAACAAGACTAGAAGCCATATGTGGATTCGCTCTGATAATCATTGGAAATTCTCACAGGGGCCTTCGTGGAATCTGTGTTGTTTTTTTTGTTTTTTTCCTGACGCACTATATGTAATGACATTGGGCCTCTGTAGCGTTAGAGAAAGCCCAACTCTTAATGCCTTCACCTACAGCTAAGTCATTTATTCCATCAGAGGTTCGGGAATACATTTGAAAATGTCAAGACAAGGCAAACAGGAACCAAGACGAAGTGATTCCTGGTACTGTGAATGCAATGCAGACCACCTGAAAATCAGTTTGTCCAAACCAAGTCACACTGAATTAAAATGGACTGATAATGGAGAGCTGATGAAATGACGGCGTGACATTGTGTCTCCAGCGACAGCGTCCAGAGGTAATTGTTCTGCCTTGTGATAACGCAGCCAAGAGTTTCTGAGTCATCCTGGAGAACATACCAATGAAGCTCTTAATGCAGAAGACAACTGAAGAAAATCTCTTAATTACCAGAACAAGCTACGTCTGAAGTACTGAACCTAATCCCCACAATTAAAGTATTTATTCACTGGACATGAACAATATCTATAAATATCTATTAATAACTAAAGAGTAAGGAATGTTTAAAAAAAATGGAAAAAAGCATGGGGCTAGTTGTCACACAAAGCCTTTTAAAGGCATACTCCACCCCAAAATGACAATTCTGTCATGAATTGTTCCCCCAGTTGTTCCAAACCTGTACAATTTCTTTGTTCGGTTGAACACTGTAGCTAGGAAGGCGGGACGAGAGCCGTGGGGCAGGAAGGCGGGGCCGGTGGCGTGAGTGATAATGAGTATCAGCTGTACGCGCACCGGTCCCGCATGCCTCACGGGGAGCTAGGGAGCATAAGAGGACGAGCGACGGGACTGCCGACGAGAGAGGACCGGGCCCGGAAATGTTAAGTTTTATTTATGTTTGTGTGGCCGGCAGTCGACCGTGAGGTGGCTGCCGGCCTTTTACTTCCGTGTTTTTGTTTGTTTATTTTTGATTAAAGTTTATTGTTTAAATGTTCGCCGGTTCCCGCCTCCTTCCTTCCCTACATTGAACTGTTGTTACAAACACAAAGAAAGATAATTGGAAAAATTGACAGATATTTCTGGGACATCATTGACTACCATCAGTGATGTAATGTAACAAAATAAAAATACTTAATTACAGTACTTAAGTATTTTTTGGGAGTATCTGTACTTTACTTGAGTTTTCAAATTTCCCACAAACTTTTACTCCACTCTTTTTCCTGAACAAAATGTATACTTTTACTCCGATACATTTCCCCTAAAAATGTTCGTTACTACTAAAAGAGCAGGAAACAGAACAGAGACTGATCATAGACCAATCAGTGATCCGGTCACGATGACAGCGCTTAACCAATCATTGGTTAAAGGAACAATACGGCATTTTTAGCAGGATCTATTGACGGAAATGCAATATAATATACAAAACTATTTCTTCAGAGGTGTATAAAGACCTTACGTAATGAACCATTAAGTTTGTAATACCTTAGAATAAGCTATTTTTATCTACATCCAGAGTGGCCCTACATACATTGAATTCGCCGCCATGTTTTGTACAGCAGCCCTAAATGGACAAACAACTCTACAACGCGTGTTTCCTCTCCATCTCCACTGCAGTATCGTGGTGAAACGGATCGCGGGATGATCCGGGATCTGTACAGATCGTGCTCTCTGGGGCGGAACGCATGTGACCCGCGGATTAACTGAAAGTTTATTCATCGAGTAAAAGAGTAAAACACACTCTCGCTCGCTCTCCAATTTCAGCTCCAACGCGCTCTTGCTCTCTCTCTCCAGTATCTGGACCAGTACAATATTAAAGTGGTTCTAGATAAACGCTCAAAACTGCTCCGTCACACAGCTAATATTACAACAACAACATATCTTGGTATGTTAATATGTTACTCACATACTGATCTGAATCAAAGCAACCTCCTCGGGGGTGATTTTAAGACAATCTTTCTCTCCAACGTCTCTCTGCTGGAAAGTATTTCCATAGATACTCACAGATATCTCTGCTAAAAGCCTTAGTACCGCGGGTCCTAACGCGTTTCTGCTGGAAAGACTTTAGAATATTAGCACAGGTCCTAGCTCCTGCCTGACTTTTACCCTTCTTTTTAAACTTAAAATCCACAAACCTTTTATTTTATGTAATACATAAGTCATAGCTCTTTCTAAAGTCTTTCTAATGCCTGCAAAATCTCTTCCCTGCGTCAAGATGAGAACGACATCTTTTTGTACTGTGGTGGCCACCGTCGTGTTTGGACTGAGCGATTCGTAGCAAATCTATAATACAACGCTGGCCGCTGTTAATCAAGAACTGCGCCTTTAAATCATAATGCGTAAGTGCAGACAGGCACGGTGCTTTGTTGTTGGAAAAAATGGAAGACGCCAGATTCATGCTTGCGTGTGTCTTGGGAAAACCATATGTGGTAATAGTTTTTAACCGTATATACCCTGTATAGTTTTACCGCAGTATCTCGTCGTCAGCTTGCTGACTATTCTGGAATATTGGTGAAATACACGCTATTTTCACTGTGTATAAAACATACAGTATGCTTCAAATGATTATTTACATACAGTATGTAAATATACCAGTTTATCAACAATACAATTAAGTTGTTGCGGGAAAACTAATAAATCATATTTGTCAGAAAACCTTCTCCCATCCGCCATGTTTAAAGTTTTGAGAGAGTTGTAAATGATGTAAGCTGAATTTTTGATCTTCATGTTTAAAAAAAAAATTTGTTAACAAAACAAACAAAAAAACCTTTTCATACTTAAGTACAATATTTAGCTGATACTCTAAGGGGCGGTTTCACGGACAGGGCTTAAGACTAGTCCCAGACTAACTCAGGTGTCTTGATCGAAAACAACTCACACCGACACATCTTAAAATATTTTAGTGCGTTTGTTTTGTCTCGAGATGCACATCAGTAATGTTTTTATAAGATATGTTCTTTTAAAACGACTTAAACATCTTAATTTAACAAAGACCTAGTCCTGATTTAAACTAATCCCTGTGCGGGAAACCGCCCCTAAGACTTTTACTCAAGTCTTATTCTATAAGGTGACTTTAACTTGTACCAAAGTCGTTTTCTGGCAAGATATTTGTACTTTTAATCAAGTATTAATTTGAGGTACTTTATACATCACTGACTACCATGGTAGGAAAAATTTAATGGTAGTCAAAGGTGCCCCAGAACTGTTTGCTTTCCTAAATCCCAAAATATATAATAATGTAAATATCTCTCAATGATGTTTCAAATATCTTTCTTCGTGTTCATCAGAACATAGAAATGTATACGGTTTGGAACAATTTGAGGGTGAGTAAATGATGACAGAATTTTCATTTTTGGTTGGAGTATCCCTTTAAAGGATAGTATATTTTTGTGAATTCTATCGTTTAAACAAAAACATTCAGGTGTTAGTGAACACAATACAAGCATACAACGATCCCATCAAAACAAAGTCCACAACATGTGAACTATGTGAGCTTAAAATCAAATACATTTTAAATTAATTAATGTTGAGTTGTCATTTATTGGCACAAAAACTAACACAGCATTTGTTTACCGAAGCAATGGTTTAAAATGTAGAAAATTGACATTTTAGAGATTTTTGTTTAATTCATTGTTTGGTGTGTCATAATCGTCTTTGAATATTTGTACAAGACAGAGCACCTTATTTTGACAAAGAGACAGAGAGGCAGAGACACGGAGGGAGAGAGATAAACTTCTGAAGTCTTAAATCAGCATCAGTGTTTGACAAAAGAGGCTTTTGAAAGCATCAGAGAGGTCAAGTGAAGCTCCAACAGAAGGTTGAGGGTCACTCACATCAGACAGACACTCTGTCCTCCTCTGTTGGTGTTTCTTCATTAAACACTGTTACCTGTGATCAGCCATGCAGGACGAGAGAGGAAGAGGAGGGGTCCAGGACTCTAGCCGAGGGGCGACCTCGTCACTCACCTGGCCCGTCATCTTTGGATGGGACGCCTGCCTATGTGAAAACAGCCCAGCACCCCCCCACACACAGCTTATTAAGAGCAGGTTTGTTCTTCCTGACAGAGCACAATTGTAGATAATTGTCTCTTTCACATCACTGAGGGCTTGTGTGATCCCTCATCCATTGAAGTTAAAAGAATGATGGATCCATTTCACATGTTCCACTTCACATAACACAAACCAATAAGAGCTGAAAGAGACTATTTTTACTGAACGCTGAAACAATTCAGTATTTTTAATCAAGTAATTAATCAGATATGGTTGTCAAATCTTTGCTTGTTAGGGGCCAAGCCCCAAAGGGGCTATGGCCTCTATTGTTCTTGTCAGTATTATTATTCTTAACCAATGGTAGTCTATGGTAGCCCTATGAACCGTACGTAGGAAATAGTGAAAATTGGCACACTTGTAGAGGTGTTACTCATTATTCACGTGACCAAGTATGGGGTCTCTAGCACTCATTCTATAGTGCCACCAGCAGTTCAAAAATGCACTTTTCAAATGGCTGTAACTTTTGAACCCATTGATGTACAAAAATTCTACTCTGCACATGTCATGCACTCGTCACGCTTATCGCATTCCATGTGTTACATTAAGACTCTGCCCATTACAGTAGCGGCCATCTCAAAAAGTACAGTATTGCGTTTTTTCACTTCTAGTCCTAGAAATTGTGACTGATTGTCACAAAAATCAGCTGAGACGATCTTTGGACTGAGCCGAATTGAAGAGATGCTCCCGAATTGAGATTTTTGCTGTTGCTCAAAAGTTACGACGCTGCAAACTTTTCAAAGTTGACCCAAAAATGGATCTTATGCCGCTTGGTACGGTTTCATCGACACCTCTGACTTTGAAATTGGTCATAAATTGCGATATCTTTTGAACCGTATGATATATCACCACCAAATTTGACACGCGTCACCAACTTATAGTCCCAAACGTACCCTTAAAGTTTCAAGACAGCGTCACCTTGCGTTCATGAGATATTACTCTTTTATATATATTTTTTATTACCCTTGAACGCTGCTAGGTCAAGCACGCCAAGTGAGTGGCACACCTGATAGATTGCAAGTCCCGGCTGCAAGAGGTCGCTGGTGCAAACCTCGTGTCACGCATTAACACATTACAATTTGCAAAAATAGTGCAAGTATGTAAACAAACGAAATGTAATGTCATTTTAGTAATGAAATAAAATAAAATATAGTGCGATGTATGTAGTGCAACTTAAAGTGGTTTATAATACATGTAAATGTATTCAAACAGAAACAAGGTAGGAACAAAATGACATTCTTTCTTTCATTGTCACTTCAAACATCTGTTCCTCATATACACTGTATTTCTGCTACTTTTGCTCTACGCTCTTGATTCAGCCCCTTTGGGATTGGCACATGTCAATGTTTGAACCTCTGACAGCTCTCCTTGGGATGCTGGGTCAAACATGTCAACTGAGTGGCACACATGATAAACCTCAAGCCTGCAGTACAAAAGGTCGCGGGTTCGAACCTTGTGTTGTGCATTTATACATTTCAATTTGCCAGTATGTGCACAAATAGTGCATGTAAACAAACCAAATGTAATGTTATTTTAGTGATGAAGTAAAATAAAATAAAGTGCCATGTACGTAGTGCAACTTAAAGTGGTTTAAAATATATATAAATACATACAAACAGAAGCAAGGTTTCTTTATATTTTAAAATATAAAGAAAATATATTTATAATTTTAAATTAACTCAGATTTACAGTGTGAAAATAACATGATGTCATTCGGATAGATGCATTTCTTTAAACAGCAACAAACATATACATGTACAAACACACAAATCCACACAAACACCTGCAGCTGGTCAGATTAATAAACTCCCACTGGCAGTCCGTTAACAGGCCAGCTGTCGAGCATCAACAGAGCCATGTGAGAAATTAACATGCTCGAGTTCCTGTTACTTGCGTGACACCGGCTGACCCGCTACTTGCACCCATATAAACACAAATCTCAGGTTTATTTAGGAATACTAAATGAACAATAGCTTTTTCTAAAAGTGAAAACGTTTCGTTTGTTTTATTACGTTCCATGATGTTTTCCCAAAACAATTATCATAAAAGTATTTAATACACTATAAAAATGCTGGGTTGTTTGTTTGGCCGGATCAGAAATTGATATTATAGGTGATTTACACCAGCGGTTGGGGTTGTCGATATTTTTTCCAACCATGGTTTGAAAACCTGCATTTTTTTGTCTAGTGCTCACAGCTGATATTTGAAGTCATACTGAACTACATGTTTAAGGTTATTATTCACAATCGATCTCTCAAATCACACCATGGTGACAAAACGCAATGCAAGAACCAACCAGACATCTTCCATTCTAAATGCAAATGAGATTTCAGAGCTCAAATGGCTTTAAAAGACTTGCAATATTACACACTAGTTGCATGGATCTTGTTTTGGAAATTCTTTAAAACACATATAGAGACATACAGTTATCCTTTTTGGGTGAAATGCTTCTTTAAGATCTACTGGTGGGAGAAAATCCCTGAAGTTACACCCACAACTAGAAAAAAATAGCATCTTCTTTAGCATCTTTTACTTGTAGATCTGCGACAGACCTCAAC
This sequence comes from Triplophysa rosa, assembly GCF_024868665.1. Lineage (NCBI taxonomy): Eukaryota > Metazoa > Chordata > Actinopteri > Cypriniformes > Nemacheilidae > Triplophysa > Triplophysa rosa. Next base: position 19,602,472 of record NC_079907.1, on the reverse strand, counting down.
GTTGTGTGTATCGAGAGCGACGACCCATGCAAAAGAAGCATCCCTCAGATAAATCTCCCAATCCATTTCTCTTACTCAAACCCATTCACCAAAACACGCTTCCGCATGTGTCCTCTCAAAACACGCAACACACAAACACACACACTCACATCCTGAAGGGTCATGTGGTGACAATGTGTGCGCTGTGGTGGAAGTCTGCTGGAGGAGGAAGTGAGCTCTAGCCCCGGGCCACTCGTCCTGGGGAGGAATGTTTATCGTGTCCAGCGTCTTTGATCTCGCCCAGTTAATCGCTTCCTGCACACTGTACGTGAACTGCCACACTGCCACAGAGGGAGGCCATTACATGTGCTTTCTCCACCACTACCTTCTACAAGTCATTAGATAGAGGCTGTGATAAGGCACATGGTTTCTTGAACATCTCCGTGGACCGAACGGCCTTTAATTGCTGTCTGGCTTTGATTGGCATCTTCGGTGCTGCGAACATCGGCGTATGGGGCAGGCGGATGATGCCGAAGGGCTCCGAGCCGCACTTTACTGGTGCAGAGTGCACATCGGCTCCAATCACGCAGTTATACAGAATCAGACTGAATACTGTCTGTGTGAACGCATGACATCCAGACACTTTGCTAGCCTCAAATATCACTTGCACTCAACTAGGGATGCACTGATATGTAAATTTTGGGTGATAACTATATCCAGTAATTTTTAACATTAGAAGTTGAAAACCGATATATTGGCCGATATATAGTATTTAAATATTAATATACATTTTTCTGAGCCTGAAACAAAAGGCAAAAAGTGGACAACTGCTTTTATTTTAAATACTGATTGAAGAAAACATGGTCAAATTTAGTTCACCTGAAGTGGTTCAACCAGAGTAAATTATTCATCGTTTATCTGCAGATTTTATTATCGGGCCAATACAGATAACTTGTAATAAAAAATGGCCATTTTTACCGATATGGCCGATAATACATTGTGCATCCCTACTTGTTACCATAGTGACCAAAGCACATTTTAAAAATCAGAAAGTATAAATATAATTAACACACAATAAAAGCAGGTTAAAAATAAAAACAAAATATTAATCAGTTATTGAGCAAATAAATAAAAATCAGTGGTAAAGCCCTTATTAATATAAGCCAAAAATGACGATTTATAATCTGAGCTGTCTGAAAGAAGTGGATCAACATGACAAAAAGATCATATCCAGAACTTGCAATTTTATGTTTCAAATCGGATTGCAGCTTGATTGATGTGCGATTAATCTGACAAATCTACAGCAAATTAAAATGCTTTGTTTGCAAACGCTGAATTTGTGTAGAACAGAATTTGGGTCATCTGATGATGTAAGCATCTCCGGTAAATTCAGATGACACAAACTTACTGGAACAGCACATAAAAACATACACATGAGACAATTTATTGTGTGTTCATACTGAAAACGGTTTAAATGTGAGAATGCAGTTCGCTCTCATTTATAACCAAATGTGTGAACTTAACTGTGTTGAGATCCTAGAAATGTTAGTAACAAGGAGAACATTTAAACTACTTAAAGGGGAACTCCGCCCAAAAATGAAAATTCTGCCATTAATTACTCAAGCAGTTTAACATCCCTAGGACCCCCGTTTCTCCCCAGAATGCAAATTAAGGTAGTTTTGGAAGCTTTCTGACTCCTCCATAGATTGCAACGAAACCAAACACACGAGCCACATGACATACATCTATGTCAGAACGAGCATGCGTCGAGCGATGCTGACACCGGATGCACTGTCGTGTAGCTCTCGTGAACGCGCGCTGGAAACTAACACTCAAATCAGGAAGGTTTTGAATATAGTCGTTAGTTTTGTTTCTTTGCGCACAAAAAGTATCCTCGTCACATTATATTAATTAATACTGAACCACCGGAGTCGAGTTGACTATTTTACGACGTCTTTGCGCACTTTCAGCGCTTTGAAGTTTGGTTGCGTTGCAATAACTTTACAACTTTATAACTCGGAAGCAGAACTGTGAGAAGGAAGTTTTGACATGTTAGGACAGGTCTGAGATGTTGTGAAGGTAACCCCCTCCCACCGCTCGTCTCTGAGACCCTTTAATGGGGCCGGCCCGTCAATCATAAAAGGAAAAGGCCGCCGCCGGGAGCCATGACTCAGAGGGTTAGCGGACATGCAGTCTCGCTCGGGTATCGCTTCCCTATATGCACCTCAAGCCCTCAGGTGGAGCAACCCCTCCCTTTAAAACGGAATTACCAGTATGAGATTCTCTCACAAGCCTTAACGTAAGGATAAACCTACTGGGAGAGGCAGGGCTCACCCATGAAAGAATTTCTGTTCGCTACTTCCTTACACGCGTTTAGCTCTTATGTCTTTTGTCAGTTTTTACATTTTTGGCCAGGAATCAGTCTGTTTGTCAGTGGTGTGCAGATGATAGCAGGCCACTTATGAACATAACTGAAGTGATGGGGTTTAGCCAATGAGTGATAGAGACCTGAAACCTGTAGTGAGTGGCAAGATCTGCACTGGGGATTTACAAAATGTCCGTTAATCCACACTGTAACACCCCCAAGTAATTTTACTTTTTACAGCTTTTTCATGTATAATGTCTCAGAAACTGCAATTTTAAACAACTTTACAGTTTCGATTTTTTACAGTCTACTTTTGAAATATGGTCAAATTACAGAAAAAGACTGCAAATTTACAAGAAAAACTAGAGGGGAACGTGTAATTTTTCTGGAAAAAAAGCTGTTATTTTAGTGAATAATATTTCCATTCTTTACGGGATTTGTTTACAGTGACTTCAGCAGAAACTTTTCTATATTTGGAAAATTTAGACTATTGTTCCGCGAAGGTTGTGATAACATTGCTAACTGTAATTTGCTATACATGCACTGTAAATACGCAATGGTTATGTACAGTAAGCAATGTGCATACACAGACAATAGAAAATCTCATGGCAAAATAGTGGATAGCGTTTTGAGTTTTTAACCGTGGTATCCAAGGTTTAATATTTCAAAATACAAGGTCTGTGGCGTCCTACCCAGTTTCAGCGTTTTTAGGGTTTGAGGGTTTAGAGTAAACGGAAAACACATGTAGTAAATAGTGGTGGTGACTCAGGGACATGCGCAGGCTCAGATCTGCAGCTGTCTTTCAGGTACATGTCATGGCAGCCGTGGCTGGTCTCTTTCACATGCCTCGCTCATCATGAATGCCCTCCGGCCTGTTTCTTTGCTGTCAAACGGTGAGCTTGGCACACATTCTTAGCCGGCTGTGTTCCAAATAAACGTTTTGAATCCTTAGTCCCAGGAACCCGACCAGCCCAGTTTCTATTGACTGGGAGTAAACATTCCTGCTCGGTTACATTCTGCATGTAATATATCGTTTTACAATACTATTACAATGTATAAAATGAAAGCTACAAGCGTATGCAATGAGACGCGTGGATAAGTGGGAATAATCGCTCAAACTGACAGGGCACTTGTTGTAGAAGAGTTACAAATAGCTCGACACAATAACAACACCATTATTTTCATGTGGTGATGCCACCCACATGTTCACAAACAGACAAACATGACACAGTTATCTACTTCACATACTGCCTTTTCCAAAAGCTCTCTCCCAAAAATTTGAGAAACATACTTCCGTTATAAAACCTAACATGACAGGATATTTAATATCACACAATAGTTATTTCTTAAAAGCATATATCATATCATATTTATTTTTAAAAACGCAATTGTCTACGTTGGTCAAGAGTAAAAAAAATCATTGTAGAGACAGTTAAGTTACTTTTATACTAAAAAACTAAAACAATGTATGTCTTAAGGATACCAGGAACACAATGTACACAATGATACCAGGAACGAAATACTTTTCATTCCGTGTTGACTTTACATATTACATGTCACAAATAGCATCAGAGACAAGGTTTCCTAAAACCACAACAATGTTTTCACAAAAAACTATCATGAATTCATGTTCGTATTATTACGAGGACGCAATTATCAATCAGAAGTTCACAACACCCTCGAACAAAAGCAGCAGCCACAAAATACCAAGAGAAGCGGTTCCAGCACTGTGTACATGTCTGTTGAACCGGCTTGCGTGACTGAGGTGTGTGTGTGTGTGTGAAGGTTTGAATCCCGCCTCAGGGTACGAGCACACAGGGAGCAGCTCTTACTTTTAATCCGTCAGAGTCTTAAAAAAGTCACATTAAACAACAAACACACCGAATGCCAACACTGCCCTCAGCGACCACAGGAGGAGGGGACTTAGCATGAAGTCTGTAACCGATGAACCGACGCACACAAACAAGGGCACTATTACTGGAGACGACCGCTGAAGTCTGAGGAAATGTTTAGGTGCAAGCGTCTGAATTCAGGGTAAATCCTAAACTAGGATTGCACGTTGACGGTGTAACTTGAGGAAACAAACGGAGGCCTGACATGAGTCTATCAACATGCTGTAAATTAAAAAATGACTCACGATAGATGGGAGTTTTGGAAACGCCTCACAGAAACACTGATGTATTGCACGCAGTTGAGTCACAGCATCCAGGCCCCAAACTAACCTGCAGATATGCAAAGTATCTGCGCAGAGCAACTTCCTCCTGTACCTGCCATCTGCTGACATAAATAGGCTACAAACATACTGACTAATAAAAAATGTTTTTTTGACAATCAATTGACAGAAATCCAATCTAATATACATAACTACGTCTTCAGAGGTGTATAAAGGCACTCCATAATGAAGCGTTATGTTTTTATTCTCTTAGAATGAGTTATTTCTATCTACATACACCACGGGACCCCTTGCATAGAATTGGCCATGTTGTCTCTTCAGTAGCCCTAAACGGACAAACTGCTCTACAGAGCACGTTTCCTAAATACATTATCTAATTCGGCAAAAAAGCAAAAACGTGACGACATGTTTGTCCTGTGTCAGCCACCGTAGTGCTTTCAAAGGGAGGGGTGGAGTGAGCCGTTGGTTGTAATTTGCAACCTCACCACTAGATGCCGCTAAATTTAATACACTGGACATTTTTTGTACGATTCACATCATATGTACATACGTAAAATAGTTTTTCCGTATTTCCATGAGCTAACACAAGCCAGTATGTCTGTTTAAAACCGTGACAGAAACAAGACATGATCGTGACTTGATGCATGATAAAACCGCTTCGGTATCTCCCGCTGTGCCTCATCCAAGATGGCGGCCTTTACGTGTGGATAAATACGGTGGGTCGGGCCTCATACCTGCTGTGCCACTGAGACCCCCTCACCTGACTGACTCGTGTCTGAACAGGCACAACCCGAGCCCATTGTGATCAACGGCTCTGTCTCTCACCAGGGGCCAATCTGACGGGGCTGAACCGCTGCGGTACTCTTCACAGGCCAACTGCCTCACACCCACAACACAGGGATAAAGACTCCCATCTGCTGGCCTTGACTCGCTGCCAGATGGGCTGAAGACCCACTGCAGAGCCGAGGAAACAGAATCAGTGATTCAGGACACACCGCCAGCAAAACGGCCTTTCTCTCAATGACTGCGAACACATCACGCCGAGGGAAGCCGTCCAGAAACGTTTGAAATCCTCCAAAATTGCGTAATCTGTGAAATCTGGCGCAGCTCTCGGTTTGGAAAACAATGGGCCGCCTTGAAAAGATTCCTTTTACTGAGTGACGGGCCAGAAATGATGATACCTTTAAACCTCTTAATGAATAAATGCAAAACCGGTTGCAAAAAAAACGTTAACTAAACTGCTATGACGCATTGAAGGATTAGTTCACCCCGAAATGAAAATGTCTAACAATCGCACTGGATACATTTCCATTCGATTACGCTAAATGGGAACTAATGCATTTTATCTTTAAGAACTCAAAGCCATTAACGCACCATAAACTTTCTCCATATGACTCCTGTACCATACAAGAGTTTTGTGTGAAGTACAGACTGAAATCTAAGCTCTCATTATGATGTTTGTGAGTTCATGAGTGATGGTAATTCTTTCAATGATTTATGGTCATGTGACCACTTTCAGAATGTTAGTGAGATACTTTTGATGCAGGAACAGGACAAAACAGTACAGTTTCAGAAAAATGATGAAAAACATGTCATTTTTAGGGTGGTACGGGGTGACCCCTTACACCTCACCCTCGGGTGAGCTTCTCAGGCCCCAGGTTCAGGTGCTGTGACATTCCAGGTGGACAGAGGCTGGTCATTGTGTTTCTCACTCTGTGCACGTGACAAGAAGTGCTTGTTTGGGAAAGCGAAAAAAAGCAAAAGAAAAGAAAGCTTTTGTTTACTGGCACTGGCCTCAGGTGCAGGTGACCTCTGACTCACAGGTGAAACAAAAGACCCTTGAGGTGGAAACATACTTCCCTTGAGCACAGCAACAGCCAGAAATGCCAACAAATAAAATGTGAAAAACATTGAAAATCAACTGTGTCGTAAGCATGCACAAAAGTAATATTGGTAAGAATGAAATTCTATTTGCTCAGTAATATATATATATATATACAGGTGCTGGTCATATAATTAGAATATCATCAAAAAGTTGATTTATTTCACTAATTCCATTCAAAAAGTGAAACTTGTATATTATATTCATTCATTACACACAGACTGATATATTTCAAATGTTTATTTCTTTTAATTTGATGATTATAACTGACAACTAATGAAAATCCCAAATTCAGTATCTCAGAAAATTAGAATATTACTTAAGACCAATACAAAGAAAGGATTTTTAGAAATCTTGGCCAACTGAAAAGTATGAACATGAAAAGTATGAGCATGTACAGCACTCAATACTTAGTTGGGGCTCCTTTTGCCTGAATTACTGCAGCAATGCGGCGTGGCATGGAGTCGATCAGTCTGTGGCACTGCTCAGGTGTTATGAGAGCCCAGGTTGCTCTGATAGTGGCCTTCAGCTCTTCTGCATTGTTGGGTCTGGCATATCGCATCTTCCTCTTCACAATACCCCATAGATTTTCTATGGGGTTAAGGTCAGGCGAGTTTGCTGGCCAATTAAGAACAGGGATACCATGGTCCTTAAACCAGGTACTGGTAGCTTTGGCACTGTGTGCAGGTGCCAAGTCCTGTTGGAAAATGAAATCTGCATCTCCATAAAGTTGGTCAGCAGCAGGAAGCATGAAGTGCTCTAAAACTTCCTGGTATACGGCTGCGTTGACCTTGGACCTCAGAAAACACAGTGGACCAACACCAGCAGATGACATGGCACCCCAAACCATCACTGACTGTGGAAACTTTACACTGGACCTCAAGCAACGTGGATTCTGTGCCTCTCCTCTCTTCCTCCAGACTCTGGGACCCTGATTTCCAAAGGAAATGCAAAATTTACTTTCATCAGAGAACATAACTTTGGACCACTCAGCAGCAGTCCAGTCCTTTTTGTCTTTAGCCCAGGCGAGACGCTTCTGATGCTTCCTGCTGCTGACCAACTTTATGGAGATGCAGATTTCATTTTCCAACAGGACTTGGCACCTGCACACAGTGCCAAAGCTACCAGTACCTGGTTTAAGGACCATGGTATCCCTGTTCTTAATTGGCCAGCAAACTCGCCTGACCTTAACCCCATAGAAAATCTATGGGGTATTGTGAAGAGGAAGATGCGATATGCCAGACCCAACAATGCAGAAGAGCTGAAGGCCACTATCAGAGCAACCTGGGCTCTCATAACACCTGAGCAGTGCCACAGACTGATCGACTCCATGCCACGCCGCATTGCTGCAGTAATTCAGGCAAAAGGAGCCCCAACTAAGTATTGAGTGCTGTACATGCTCATACTTTTCATGTTCATACTTTTCAGTTGGCCAAGATTTCTAAAAATCCTTTCTTTGTATTGGTCTTAAGTAATATTCTAATTTTCTGAGATACTGAATTTGGGATTTTCATTAGTTGTCAGTTATAATCATCAAATTAAAAGAAATAAACATTTGAAATATATCAGTCTGTGTGTAATGAATGAATATAATATACAAGTTTCACTTTTTGAATGGAATTAGTGAAATAAATCAACTTTTTGATGATATTCTAATTATATGACCAGCACCTGTATATATATATATATATTTTTTTATTTTTTTTTTAAGGGAAAAAAAATTCTGGTCTTAAACTGACAGTAACCTGTGCTTTTCCACATGCACTGACCCCGTCACATTGCCATGCATATAATGTTTTTCCTGAAAAAAGCATGAATTTGAGAAGCAAAAATAAAATGTTAAATATGGACATGTACAGTATTCGCATCTGCATGAGTCCCGCCGAGATCAATTTCAGCAACTTTTTCAGAGGTGATGATGGCCGAACATCAACAGCTGTGAATCCCCGACTGACGGACCGCTGATGGATCCTTTATCTTTGAGGGGAGATGATATTTTCTCTAGACGTCTCATCCTTCAAGCGTGTCACAGAAGTTAAAGACAGGACACGCTTCAGTGGCGAGTAAGTGTGCTTGAGAGGACAGGAACAATACGTTTCCTAAAGCTGCCTGACAATAGATCCCATTACAATGAGAAGAATCGCATTCAAATGTTGCTGGTATGGTCATCTGAAAAACAAAACATTGTACAAAACTACTGCAGAAAACAAAACTTGTGCTAGCACAGTTGATGACCTGCATGTGTCAGTGGAAATATGGGTAGTGGCTCGACACTGCCACCATGTGGTGAAGATGGAGTACTTCTCAGCTGAGCTGTGTGGTCAGATGATCTCAGTGGAAGGGAAACACATAGAATGGGATTTTCCATTGCGCTGTGGTAAGAGAATGCACGGACTCTTTTTCTAAAAGCTTCTTTGTTGTGCTGTATGGTTCCATAAGGAACCTTTAACATCCACAGAACCATTCTGTCGCAAAAACGGTTTCTACAGTAAAGTTTCTACAGACTATGAAACAGTACGGTTCTTCCAAAACTGGTTCTTCTAGCATAGCTGCAAGAAACGCTGTTAGCGCTCTTATTTTTAAGAGTGCTCAAGCACAATTTTCAATGAATTGCAGAAAACATCTTCACCTTGAAAAGAAAAACCATGCGACGCATGTGTTTGTGTCTACGTTGTTCACCAAAGTAGAACTTTGTTGTCAGATGATCAGTCCGTCCTAAAATATGAACTAATTTTCCAAAACAAGTCTGACAGAGAATATAAAACAAGTTACAGCCCAGTAATTAAAGATGCTGAGTTTTGTGGGGGTGTTGGAGAGAGAGATGGCTCATGGCTTCCAGGTATAAAGGGAAACAGTGCGAGAGGTTTAGAAGTAGCCCATGATGCAACAGTTATGTAATCCAACACCAATATCCAACACATAAGATAAACAAACTTACCAAACTTATGACTTACCAATGAGTTCATGAAATCTAATAGGAAATATAACGTCACACAAAAGAGAAGCCGTGTTAAGTATGAGAGCAATGCTGTAGAACAGCTTTAGAAACTGCATCCTTCGTTTTAGAAGACACGTGATTGCAAAACCATTCCATATTCTTCAATTTAATTTTTTTTTTCTCTTTCGTTTCATTTACTTACAAAAACAGAAACACAGAACTTACAGGAAATGGTGGAGGTACATCACATATACCAAGGGCCTCCAACAACCAGAGGATGCTGAATTAATGTAACACTGCTTTTTTAATTCAAGAACTTGCATAAAATCAGCATCAGCACCAAATCCACACAATTTGTTGCAGTTGGTCAATTCGTAACACAATTAAACAACAACAACAAGTGCCAATACTTGCATTAACAAACACCACAACAAAAAGTTCCGAATGTTGAGATCAACAGGGATTAGTGGTGTAGGTTTTCTTTCCATCGTGTGAGAAGGTTAGTGTAAGGAAACCAGATCCTCGTGAATAATTCACAGTAACAGCGGAGCAGTACAGCGGATCTCCATTCAAACACTCCAAAAATCACTCTCTTGTTTTCTAGTAAATATTTCTAAACATGTTCAAAACTAGAGAGGGTTACATTTTATACTCAGATTTAAACATCGTTGTATTTAGAGAGGTGTGTATCGTCATGACGGGAAGGACGTGGCTGTAAATGGAGGAAGCGTTGCTTAAGTGAAGCCTCATGGGTTCTCGGCATCTCTCGTCTGCACTTTGTCTCCATTTGCTTAATTAAGACGTGAAGTGGCCCGCTGTGGGAGGCATGAATTCTCCGGTTGTCCTGGCAGAGCAGTAAACTTCTCATCAATAATGAAGACCAGCATCACCAGCGTGACAAACACACACCAGCCGAAGCCACGTCACCTCCGATGTTTAGATCCCTCGGGCCGCGCGTATCTCGCATCTTGTCCCGTTGGGCTAAAACTGAGGTCCCCGAATCCAAACTCAACGACCCTAGCTCACGTGACACCGTAGAAAGTTCCACGTGTGGAAACTGAAGCCATGTTATCGGAGATATAAATTTTTAAGCAGCTCCTAAATTCACAGATCTGAAAGGTGGAAATCTAAACTGTAGTTGGTCTGAATGAAGCCGAAGTCTTACACTGTAAGAACACACTGATAGTTCCAGGTGAAGTAATGATATGTTTAATGGCTCAACACCCTGATCCTGTTGTTTAGCTCGCGTGAGAGAAACCCTGTGGCTCGCTGCCCGTGTGTGACACGCTGGAAACCCAAGACACAAAACCAGCGATGCTGAGAGCTGCTCTTCACACCCAACACGACAGATGCTTTCTGGACCACTGACTGCGGAACCGTTTCGTTTTTAGGCAAACTTTTCGTCATGTGTTTCGATTTAGCACTTTAAAAATGCTTTGGATTTTGAGTCCATAAGATTGCATCAGATTCTCCTCGTTGAGTGTTCTCAAGTTCATAGTGACCTCGGGTAATTTCAAATAAATGAGCTTTTATTAAAAGGACCCAAAAAGTACAGGAAGAAACAATAGCGGTCAACACTAGAAGTAATTTTGTCTTGAGTTGAGTTTTTCTTTAAAGAAAAATCTGTTATCCAAGGTAAGTCATTTGGACCTTTGGAACCATGAACACATTTAGTTCTGTTCTAGTTGTTACGCATACAATGTGTACACAATATTTTTATATAGCTGTATGACAGATTAAATCACCTTTAGTTTCATCCATCAGGATTTGATCTGGTCACAACAAGATAATGAGTTTCAGTCAAGTTGCGAATTTAGTTAATGCGCAAAATTGGAATATATCGCCTAAACCGTTTGCGAATAAGCACCGTTTCCATCCAACTAGTCAACCGTCAGTTCCTAATAAACTGCCACTAAATATCAGTAAGAAAAGTAAGAGAAGTCACTGAATATAATAATTTTCACAATACTTGCGCAAGCAGACGATTACGAAACACAATAAATGCAGTGCTTTTGTGGATGCCTGCTGTTTGGGAAACACAGTCGTGACAGTTCTAAGAGGCAATTACAGAAATACATTTCCATCTCCCATTATTCGCATGAACCCTTTTTCGCAAAAAAAGAAAAACCACCTCAAGCGAGTGTAAAAACTTTTTTGCGAATTAAGGGTTTTTAATTCGAAATTTGCCGTTTCCATCACTCGTTTCTGATGCGAAACTTCAAAATGCGAATAAAACCAGAGTGATGGAAACCCGCTTACAGAAACCTACTAAGTGCATTCAGAAGACTTGGAATATACTGTAGATTCATTCATTCACTCTTTCATTCATTTTTACTTATAAAGCACATTTTGCAAGACGTAATAAAACCGCAACATTAAACAAACAATATTAAAAAGCAAGACTAAAATACCAATTAAATCGTAAAAGCCTGAGTAAGTAAATGAGTTTTAAGTTTTGATTTGAAAATGGAAAGTGATGACACCGTTCGGAAGTCTAGGGTCAACTATCGCAAAGGCTCTGTCCCCTCTATGTTTCAACCTCGACCTCGGAACAGAGAGCAAACCAAGGTCCCCAGACTTACAGTAAATGACCTGGATGGGTTGTAAATGCAAAGCAAATCAGAAAAGATATACTGTATAACGAATGTCAAGCATTGCTCTTCACTTCAGCAGTCAACAATGTATCTCTGTAATATCACGTATTGAAATATCAGAACCGTGCTCTGATCTCCTCTAAATACTCCATTAGCTTCTCAAGTGGCCGGAGCGAGATATTTCAACACTCGGCAACATCACCCATACAGCACGCTGATCTGATCTGAATGGAAGAACCCTGGCTAACAACGTCAGCAATTATCCTGAGAGGAGAAGCCTCTGGTGATTCATGTCTGGAAGAACCTGCTATATCACACAAACTGGCACCCGGGGGCCCTGCAGTCGGCCTATCTTCATTATCATATCAGCTGTCGTTCAATTAGGCTTTTCTTTAATGAATGCATCCAAAACACACACACTCATGTAAATTATTGACAACTCATAGCCAGTCAATTACAACCTAATTACAGCTTTTGTGATTCGAATGACAAAACTGTTAAACGGGCCCGTAACCTAAAGCTAATTATTATCCCTCCCCATCTATGCATGTACTGGCTCCCATTTCCAGTCGCTCATTTGTCAGAATGTAACATATAGAGGAATGTGTCTGTCAGTGTCTGTTAGCTGACGGTGGGGATACGGAGCAGGTGAAGAGAGGCAAGGGAAAGCTCGTACCGCCCCTTCATTCTCTTCGTCTTGTGCAATCTTTTCACAGTCTTTGTTATGACAGACTCCAGCAGTCAGTCCGGGTCATGCAAGATGATGGAGAACATAAATGTGGCTTTGTGCTTGTGTTTTACTAGAGTACTTAATGCGTTTGCTTTGGTATGAATTATGGTGAATTTTATGACTTGAAACTACGTAACAAATTCAGTCCTGTAATAATTCTCATGTGCCGGTGCTGTGCTCTGTTAATAGATGTCATCTGCTCTCCATCTTACCAGCAGTCATCTGTTCATATGAGTCCGATTTTTGACTTTGGGCAGGAATTCTGCTTTGCAAATTATTCTTGGCGGGATGTGCCCACTGAGACAGGAAAGGTGACCGCTCACAGTTTCTAAGTTTTACCTGCCATTGATGGGTGTGTTTCTCTGAAAAAGTGTAATAATAGAGCAGCGTGGGGAAAAAAACTTGTTCAAACGATTACGGTGTCGTTTTGTAAACACTGGATTTTCATTAACTGCCATATAAAAATGTTTCACAGTTATCTTACTTAACAAACAAATCATATGAGGCTTATTAGCCTATGCACTGTTATACACTGCCCTAAACACAATACGGTCTTGACATAAGGATTTCTGAGATGATAAACTAGAGAAAAACTAACTTAACAAGCTTTCCCAGGTTTCCTCATACACACTTCAAAATGACTCTAAAAATAAGCTTTTCAAACATATTGCGTTTACAAAACAAACTTAATATTACATTGTTTTATATTATTAAAACATATATTTATCATATAAATAGCATAGAGATTTATCTTCATAATTTGTGTTCTTGAATTTTTACAGTCACGCCATAGGACAAATTTGCATATTAGTCTGTCAACTACCCATATACGTTTTTTTTTTAAATAGGGACAATAAAATGACTGCAGTCAAAGGCTGGAAAATATGTTTTGCACATAATAGAGAGTGTAGTACAAGCCAATTTGCATCTCAGGTCCCTAGGAAAGCTTAGATAGAATAAAGAAGATCTATAATAAAGATAGAATAAAACGTAGAATCAAAAATATCTTGCCATTTAAAAACATTTGGCTGTTCTTTGACTACTCAAATGTAGCCATGTATTGTGACAACATACAGTATATACACATTTGGGCTCAACAAATTTATTAGACCACCCAACTAACAGTTTGGTGATTATCAAAATCATTGTTTATGTTTCTGTAAAGCCTCTATTCACACACTAGTATTTCAAACGCTAAAATATAATTATTTTTGTTATCCATGAATTTACGAATGTAATGTCTTACAAGAAAGGCAGAAAAAGTAAAGCACTTTATTATTTTAACAGAAAAATTGGTTTTAATGGTTGAATATTATGCTTGATGCTATGCTTGAATGTGCCAATCGAAATTTAGATATAAACTTGAATAAAAACTGATAAAAAAAATTTAATGATAAAAAGTTTTTGACAGACTCAATAAAGAGAACAAACAAATATTTTCTATGACAGATAGTCTAATAAATTTGTTAAGCACTGTATATATACAGACGCTTGCGTAAAATCAAATCAATATTTGGTTTGACCACCCTTTGAGTTTAAAGCAGCTTTTATCCTCCTTGTACATAGATTTTCTTCATCTTTGCACATAGATGTCTTTAAGCATTGCAACAGCTCTTTTGGATTTAGTCCGTCTCATTTTTTCCAGGCACTGGATGATAGTGAGACCAGATCTCTGTGCTTTTGTATTTCAAAAATGCTTTTTCAGATTTTTGTTTCATTTACAAATGACAGTTTTGTTTGACTTGTATGGATGAATTGTTCATCACAAAACTATCCAATCGGTACTTAGTAATTATTCACATGACATCTACAGCTCAGTAACTGGCTCAAAAGCAAACAAAACCTGGCAGCAGAGCTGAGGGTCCATCAGCAAACATTGTGCGCCAGTCAGTGAACCATCATTGAGGTGAATGTAAATGCTAACGAAAGCTTTATTCAGGTCTTACAAATCACATTGACCTTTCTTTTTAGAGAACAAAGTTGTTCAAGATCTAAAAAAGTGTTTATTTTCTAAGGTATCTGGTGATGTACAGTATACACTGATGATACACTGTACTTTGGATAGGAGCGTCTGCCGAATGCATGAATGTAAAACAAACCCCAAGTAAAGTTTATCAGAAATGATAGCCTTTTAACAAAAATGTTTTGCATCCAGTTGTCCCACTGATTGAAAATCAAATTCAGAAACGCGAAATGCGTTCATCACCGTTTAAGTCAAATCCAGTCAGAAAACAACAAGCATCACGTCATCGCCCCAATAGCCAACACAGTAATCTGACTGCAGACCTTTGGTAAACCTTTTGTCTCGTATCCTATTATAAAGGTGACAATCATTGCGAGCGTCTGGTGCCAGTCGCGTTATCCACCCTGCGTGACGCGCAAACACGGTTTAGTCACATAGACAACACACAGCATTACCAACTGTCTCTATAACTACCACCCACAAACTCATGAGAAAAACAAGCCCGCTGGAGCGGGCCGCAGTCAGCGCCGGCCCACACAAACATCATGCGGAGGGGAAATAAAAGCCAGAAGAATGTGAAGGTGTTGCTGGTTGACGCCACTCTAAGCCTGTGTGGCTCTGGTGAGCGCAGCGCTCTCACAGGCCTGATGTCTGGGCTTGGCTTGTCACGATCATGAGAAACTCCCATCATGCCTTTAGGGTCTTCTTTGCGAGGCAACAGGTATGCTTGTTGACACACGCCAAATCCCTCTCTTTTCTTCAGTTTTTTTCTCTCCCTGCTCTCTCAGCTCTCGTGAACGCCACGTAACGCCCCGTCTAAACCGCAGACATCAGAACAACCACCTGAGTGAAGCCGGGACTTGTTCCATTGCACGGGCTCGCACACCCTGATCTCTTCCTCCTCACCCCCTCCCTGTCTTCAACTGACACACGCGCACACACAAGCACACATCTTACTTGCGATGCCATCACGAGTGCCACCTGTCCATCACGGCGCGCTCCCCAAGGCCTGATCCGGTCCTAACCACTGCCATGCACTGGAGAGGAGGCCGCTGATGGATGATGGGGGATTCCAGGGGCAGGTGAATGATGTGCTTCCTTTGATCTGCTTCAAGTGCAGAGCGAGCAGGAAGAATGAGAGAAACAAAGTGACAACATGCATCTCAAAGGTCAGACGTGTTGTCGTCATGTCAAGTGCCTGAAGAGCGATGTCTTGTGCTCAACAAGGAGAAATCCTTTTACAAATGAAAGTTCAGAATTTCAAATACTTCAATTCAATTCAATTCAATTTTATTTTATTTATATAGCGCTTTTCACAATGTGCATTGTTCCAAAGCACTTTCTAGGAGAAAATAAGAAAAACTGAAAAACACAAAAAAGGTAAAACACAGCACAGTGCAGCCTTCAATTTGCAGGTTATAATCCGAAATATTCTGCTCACGTGTCTTTGGTCCGATAAGTAATATTTCTGTTTTATTAGAATTTAAAAGAAGGAAATTAGAAGTCATCCAATGTTTTATACCTTCGATGCACTCTGCCAATTTGGATAGCTGGAAGGAATCATCTGGTCTTGATGAGATATATAGCTGAGTATCATCTGCATAACAGTGGAAGCTAATTCCATGTTTTCTAATAATGTTTCCAAGGGGCAGCATGTA
>NC_079907.1:19560789-19578229 GCF_024868665.1 Triplophysa rosa | reverse complement strand
ATGGTTGTGCGTGAAAATCCCAGTAACTGAGCAGATTGTGAAATACTCAGACCGGCCCGTCTGGCACCAACAACCATGCCACGCTCAAAATTGCTTAAATCACCTTTCTTTCCCATTCTGACATTCAGTTTGGAGTTCAGGAGATTGTCTTGACCAGGACCACACCCCTAAATGCATTGAAGCAACTGCCATGTGATTGGTTGATTAGATAATTGCATTAATGAGAAATTGAACAGGTGTTCCTAATAATCCTTTAGGTGAGTATACAATGGTAATCAATCCACCAAAACATCGTGTTTACTACAATTTTAATATAGTAAAACCAGGGTTAATTTTCGAAAGGGGGTGGGGAAAAATAGAATCATTTAATATTATAGTTTATTTAACAAATTTTATCAAACCTATTGGAGAGGTTAGTCTTAAATCAAATGAGATCAAAATGTACCAAATTAACTGAAAATGATGAAAACACTACAGATTTACACAAACGTACGATCCATATCTACAGCCTATATTCTATAAAAATGTACAGTGGCAACTTTCTAACGTACTTTCTTTTCATTAAAAACACATTTTATATGGAAGTATAAAAAAATTATTTGTTATGTCACTATGGCAACTGTATCTCTGATGAAAGAGGAGCCAATTCAGTCGTGGGAGTCAAGGTGGCGAAAACGTTAGCGTTGCAAAAGAGGCAAAAAGCAAACAGTGCGAGTTGCTATACCAACACTTTACTCCATGTTTATACCTCTCAGGAACACGTCAAACATCCATCAACACACATTCCACTAGTAAGACACAGACGGACCTCCAGTACAGTCTTAGTGTATCAGTTTCAGTTTAAATATTCTGTGGTATTTACTAGAGTAAAATTTGGTAAAATTAAAAGTTTTTGAGCCTTATGAGAGTAAATATTAAAGTATACTACAGCACGGGCTCTAAACCTCCAAGCAAAGCCCCACTGTTTTCAACAATATTCAAAAGCCCCCCTCCCGCTAACAAAAACTCAAAATTTCGACCCAATAAAATATTTCAGAGTTTGATATTAACTGGAAAAGTGTTTATTCAATATAAAAATGGACAAGTACTAAGAAATATTTTGTTTTTTTCGTAGTTTTAAAATGTATTTCAATGCTCATTTTGTCTTGTTTTAAATGATTAGTCATCCTGAGGCCCCCTTGGAAGTCAGCTGGGGCCCCCATTGTTGAGAACCACTATACTACAGTATTCCCTAGTTTACTATAGCTAATATTACAAAATACTAAACTATAGTATAATAATTACAATTAGGGCTGTGTATTGGCAAGTGCCTCCCGATACGATACATATCACTATGGGTCATGATACAATATATTGCTATGTATTTCGATACGATACACATTTGCGATATATTGCAATACTTTAAATAGAAAATGTAAAAAGTAGAGCTAGAAATACAACGTGCTGTGCACCACCTGGGGTTTTCTGTTAGGATAAGTGTAAAAACATCCCTTATCAGAATCAGAAGATTATCTTATCTCTGCAGAGTGGCCATGATGTGCGATTCTTGGACCATTAGATCAGAGGTTTGGGTTCTCAAACAGGGGAATAAGGTGGGTCAAGTCACTTGGCTGTTGTGGTGCATTACAGTTAAAACAATGAACATGGGCAGTATAAAACCCCTGGTTCATCCGTGCTGTAAATGTGCTGGTGTCACATCCGTGAAAGCACAATAAATGTCATTGTTACTTTTCTTAATAAACTTTTTGTCTAATGCACTGCAGTAGCCAAGTGACTTGTGTCATGACTTGCGAAGCCTACAAACAGCATTATGTTATATATCTCATTACTCCATGACTTATTTTGAAAACCAAAGCACACCCACACATCAGCTCTGAGAGCTCCAAGCGTTCTTATATTATTCGTCATTCGCTTCCACTTACTTTTGGCCGTTTGTATATGACATGATTTTTAAAAAAATTAGCGATAGAGGTATCTGTCACGATCAGGGCGTGGAAGAACCCTAGCGCAGGCAGGCAGAGATGGGGTTAACAAACAAACAGTTTATTTAAATAATAAAATACAAAACAAGAACCCACGATGGGGCAAAACACAAACAGGATAAATAATAGTACGAAGACTAACTGACATTAAACTGAATAAACACTTGAAAAAACTCAACTAAACTAAACACTTACTAAACAGACAAGGAAGCAGCAGACGGGAACAAGAACGGGCAAAGACGGTTGACGCTGGACGAAATAACAAGACTAACTGGAAGGCACATAGCGCGCACACACATCAAACGAACACAGTACAATCCAACAGCACAAGACAAAGAAACATGAGGATATAAATAGGGAGAGACAAACGAGGGATAACGACACGGGGCAGGTGTGGGTAATTAAACACTCAGGGAAGGATAACAAGGAAACGAGATGGCGGGAACAGAGACGAGACACTGGAGAGAACGCATATTATTGTCAAAGGACAACAATATGTTTCTCTCCACACATAACCAAAGACTTTGTCATGGCTCTGCTACAGGACCAAGAAAAACATGACTAAGGAAGCAGAGCCATGACAGGTATCACTATCGAAAAAAAAATATTGCGATGGTTGCATGTATTGATATTTTTGCACAGCTCTAATTACACTGGTACAATACATGTGGGACACATGTTTTTTCATGTGGGATGTGAACTCACACTTTTTCAAAATGTTTTTTCAGTTTACCTACTTCAAGGACATTAAATTAACCATCATTTTACCATAAAAGTCATGAGGTTCAATATAAAACAGGTAGGGCTGTTGTGTAAGATGTTACTTATGAAACTGAGGCCTTCTGTAATCCGCATTGTACTGAAAGATGCCTGCAGTGTAGGCAGCACTGCATCACACGCTGTACTCATAAACAAGGCTGTCCTGTATTTCCTGTTGCTTTGCACGCCATCTTGCGATGACACAGCTGAGGTGGAGCAGGACATTGGGCACATGTCCAGCAAAGAGAAGGCGTTTCAGACAGCAGTTCAGACTGACTTCAGGCACCCCCACTAAACCGCAAACCAAGCCCCTTAAAAAAAATCAAAAAAATCAAACGCGTCAGGCCTCCCCACTGCCCCCAAAAGTCCCGAATGCACACATCCTCACAGAGGTCTGGGACACACCTGTGAGGTGCTCAGTTTCATTCAAACAAAAATCATGTTTACATTGTATTATGATGAAAAATATATACAGGTGTAATATCCTGTATAAAGAAAACTATATTGCAGACCTACGAGAAAACTTTTTATAGTATACAACATTATTTACTAACTGTAGCACAATGTAACGCAATGTAGTATATTATAGAACAAACTGTTGTAAATACAGTAGTACACGATAGCATTTGTTATGGTAAGGTTCAAGTGTAGCATACTGGAATTTTAATCCAGTTTCCTTAAATTTTTCCATGTTTTCATGCTGAAATAATGACAAATATAGTGTGTATTTAAAGTTATATATTGTTACTCTATACACATTAAACAAGTTTTGTTTTGAGTTTTATTTCTGCTAACAGCTGGAGGTGTGCTGATAGCATTATTTCTGTACCCTTATTACAGGTGCACCCTGTTTTACAGGTACATTTTGTTGCTGAAAATATGCTTGTAAAGCAAATTCTTGTAAAACGAGTATTTAATTCGTAGTATTGATGTGCCTTCAATAGTCGTAAACAAGGCCTGGTATTATTTTCTATTAATAAATACAGCATTAAAAAAAACACACTTAATAAATCACATTATAAATCGATACGTCACAGTCATCATTACAATAATTGCGGACTAACACTGACAAAAAAAAAACACTCGGATGACACGACAAAAACACTGAGATATGCAGCGGTTGGTGAATTATGCCTTGAAAGAAGAAAATTCGTGACAACAAAATTAGGGCTAGTAGGCAATACACTCTCTATTTTCATGCACTTATTTTGTACTTAATAAACAAAAAATTGTCATTAGTATTTTTTTTAGATCTAAGTGTATTCAACTGTGCAGACAGCAAGCTACCCTCACATTTCCTGTAAAATATTTTATTGTTATTTTGCTTAGCTTAAAAACATGCCTTAAAATGTTTTACTTTTTTTCTTTGTCAACAAATGAAACTGTTTTAAAATATCACAGTGTAGCAAGTATGAGAGAAGGTTTCCTGAGAGTTGTGTCCCAACCCACCCTGCCCTCGGACCCTCGGCCCTGCCCTCTTCAGAGCGAGCAGATCCACAGTCTGTAATTGTGGAGAGGCCACAGCACACAGTCAAGGTTATAAATACCCATTTCTCCTGTTCCTGTCAAAATAAAGGACCTTATGAAAAAAGACACAAGGAGGCTTTTTGTGGCATCCGCCTGCCAGTGTAAGGGTTTATTTTTGGAGGTTCATCCTGAAAAATGGTTTCCTTTAAAATGGATGCAGTGAGTTGCTAAGAGACGTCCCCATACAGACAAATGCATGAGACGCATATGTACCGGCCGGTTGGGACACTTTGATAATGAGTGTTAATTGGCAAAGTGTATTGAGGTCAATCTCAAGAAGGTCACGTCACTCCAAAAAATAATTTACAATCACATGTATGTGTATAGTGCTTTTTACAATAATACAATAGTTAAAGCAGCTTTACAGAAAATGAATGTTTCTACATTATGATGAATAGTAATCTGTTACCACACTGCAAAAATATACAGTTCTAGGAGGACAATATAAATCAAGTTTTATTATATAAATACGAGTTTTGAGGCTATCACAGTAATATAAAATGACACCGTTGCCAAACTGCATTTAATTGATCTCTTTAATCATTAAACGTATCCAACAGCGTAAGCAGTTAAATGCTTTGGCAAGAGAAGACAGTTTCTTTCACCAGGGGCTCTTTACACCTTTCAATTAATTTTAATGACCTGATGAAAACAAACACACATTGCCTGATACTATTAATAGTTAATAGTTTACTCTTTTAGAATACATTATCCATCAGGCCACAGTAGAAGAAGGTGGTCAATGCATTGATTTGATTTAATGCCCAGTAGTTTGTTTTCCTGTTGTCAAAAACTCATTTTACGCCTCTGCTACGTGTTGTGTAAAATGCATTGTCTCTCTGCATTACTAGACTAAACAGTGTTTACACGCCACATTTCACAATACGCCATTATTTGAAGTGGCACAAATGCAATGACTGTCGTAAAAACGAATATGTCATGTACAAAGTACACTATGAAAAGCAATAATGTAAGCGATAAGTAACAGATTGCCACACATAATTTAGACCTCTTCTACAGCATAATAGATTAACAATGGAATAATAATTACCCTAAATAATGTCATTATAGTTTAATTATGTATAATGTAATTAATGTAATGCATTTATACAGGAAACTAATATTTGAAGTTCAAATAACACTCCATAAATCATGGCCATGGGCTCTATGCATGCGTGACTTCCACGTTTCACAGGAAGAACCCTCGGCAGTTTTCGGTTGGGGAGACTTAAAGCAGAGAGAAATGTAAAAATAAGAATCTCTTTTACTTATATTTTGTGTTTTGCTTTAACAAACTATAAACGCTGTATTCTCACTATTATTTGTGAACCCGTCTCAAAATCTAATCGACAAGCATTTAAGTTGATTTCAACTAATATTTTACTCTAAATTCAATGTTTGACATGCTGTTATTATTCAGTCAATATTAAAGATATGTTCTTTATATTGTATAGGATGACTTATGTAAAAAACTGTACATGACAAAAATGACTTTAGCTAGCATTTTGAAACAGTTTTTAGAAGTTAATCTAGCTAGGTTAATCTTCTTGTGAGCTTTAAATGACATTCTTTGATCCATTTGGCAACAACAATGCTCTACCAATTGAGCTACACAAACACAACTAATTTCTGTGTTTAGAATGGCACAACAACCTACGTGGAAAACATACAACATATGTACTGAAGAAAATGCGCTGTGTGCTTTTCTGTGCAAAACCTGGTATCATGTCGCTTGGGTGTTGTGGATGGTTACCAGGCTGTTATTAGGGCTGTCACTAGATATGCCTGAAGTCCATCCTAATGTAAGTCTTTAGAATTGCTATGCACGTTTAACATCAGCCATTCAAAAATGGGACATTCAATCACTTAGAAAAGCAATATCTTCAAGAAGAGCCCTGTCTGAAGTTTAATGGTGCTGAATTTAGCTCAGAATCACTAAACTGGTCAAGCATAACCTTATCCCAAGATATCTCTAGGATATCTCATCATCCACACAAATCTGATATTTGTAGACAAAAATCAAACGTAAGTTAATACATACAGTAAGAAAGAAGTATAATGCGAGTATATATAATAAACGTGTGTGTTTTCTACACATATGTTAATATTTGATCAAATGTCAGATGTCTGTATGGGCAGAAATGTTTTTTTTTTCTACACTTTCACGTGTTTGAAGAGCAGGATGGAAAAAGCTCTTCAAACTTTATGTTCTGTTATTGTGGGAAGCAGAAGGTGTTGATAAGAATGCTGCGAGTCGTGTTGACGGGACGTCTGCTTTGATCTTATTTTTGGCGTGTAGAAAGATGCCACGCCTGTGAAGCTTCATAGCCCACACACCTGCTGCATGTGTGTACTACACACGCACACACGCACGCACGCACGCACGCACGCACGCACGCACGCACGCACGCACGCACGCACACACACACACACACACAGCCTGTACACCTTCACCACAGGAACTTCAGCTTCAGTCACTATATCTTTTATAGTCAGTTTCATTAAGTTAATTAAAAACCCTGCCCTCAGTCATGCACGATAAGTTTCTAAACATAGTCACAGCAAAACCATACTGAAGATTTCCTTGAAATGTCTTTGTTGACTTGTTGTTTGGCTTGTTTCATTAAGCCCTCTTATTTTCCATCCCTTCGAACACCTGCTCAAATCTAGTTTGGAATGTCAACTTTTTACAATCCAGTCAATTCATGATCAATCAAATGAACTTGTGACCTATACTTTTTTCTTGGTAACATCTCGCTTCACTCTAATGTGTCACATTATGAAAGTAAATTGAGTTGCGAATCCGGTTACACATAGATATTTTTTAAGAATTTACTTCTGTACTAGTGTTGTCAAATGTCCCGGTACTTCGGGTCCAAGTCGATACCTAAAAATAAAAAAGTTGGCTGTACCTAATTTTCATAAGACCCGGTACCACCGCCGTCCTGGGTCAACCGGGTACTGATGCTCTGTCTGACAGGTTGTCAGTCGGAAACTTTTTATAGACGCAATAAGACGTGATGAGCGGATAAGCGCGACTCCGATCCACAAGAGATGCGCACAGAAATAATTCAGATTAAAGTCATATCACAAAGAAAACGAACGGAGTTTTGTGGTGAAAGGAGGAAGCATACAGATTTATTTGAACAAGTTCAAGCGGTAAGTTTCAAATTCTGTTCGCATTTGCATTATGAATGTTGTAGCATATGTTAAGTTAAAGGTTACATTAAAATAAACGTCCCTGTTTGCGTGTTATGCGTGTATGTAGTATCGCAACTTTTCCCGATGGGCCGCTAATGTATGGGGCCGTAATTGACGCTCGGGCCGGATAAACGGACGTTATTAATGCGAATGCACGCACGAAGGCATTAGCGAGACGGACACGTATACATGTAACGCAATGACACAATCAATGGATCCAGGGATGAACTGAAAGGATTACCTCCAGTTAAGTGGCCTGACATCTACACCTATTACACCTACCAGACAGAGAAACCAAGCATGTATAGTAAAGATAACCCGAGAGCGTATACATCTAAAGATGCCTGCATGTACTAACAGTGGCAAATGTTAGCAAATGCATTTACTTGAACACAAACCTGATACATAACATGAGCATTCTCACTGTTCCCTGTACCTTTATATTAATGCACTTGTGACAACTAAAGAAAAAGAGATGACAAACTGTTTCCTTTATGTTTAGTTTCTGGCCGATAGTTGCTAGTTGTATAACTAACAAAGTTAGCGAGCATACCCTATGAGTTCAAAAGCTAAAGCTAACTTGCGTGAAAAATAACATTGTTCCCCAGTTTCTGATTTGGGCATACGCGAGATATTTTTAGACACATACCCAAATCAAAATCCACACCAACAAAAGACAGTAGCTTTTTAATCTTAAGTGTTATGAAGTGAAACGCGAGCATTTTTGATGATCGTTTCGGTTCAGTCCGCTAGTTTTATTGTGTTTAACTACAGCTGTCGTCCGTGTTTTTGTTTGGCAGTGGCAACAGGTATGTGTTAAAATATCAAATTGGAGACTGTATTCTGTCGATTGTGGCACTAAACAACACAACAAGATGATATTTTAAACTCCTTATGTAGCCGAATCTGTGCTGGTTTGTATTGGCCACCTCCAGTTTTCCCTTTGTTTTGCCTCCAGCTAGAGTAAGCGTGACGTCGGCGAGAAAGGGGTCTATACAGCAGCAGACTGAGGAGGATGTTCATCAGCATGAAAGACCCCAGTGAGCACACAACAGTTTCAGCAACAATTAACTTGTACACTTCATGTATACAAAAAGGCATTGCTTTTTATACATTTATATCAACAATGAGCTTTATTAATAAAATTGTTTTTCAATTAGCATGTACTGGTATTTTGCTTTGGTTCCGAATTTGGTACCGAGAACCGTGGAATTTAACTGGTATTGGTACACACTACTGAAATTTTGGTACCGTGACAACACTATTCTGTACCATCCCAAGAAATGAGCAATAGAATTCAAGCAAGACTAGATTTTCATTCCACGAAGAGACAATTCAACGTACATGCAGTCATCAAAGACAGGCACGTCCAGAACAATGAAAACACACGCACGCAGAAAATGAGAAAACATGCACACCTGGATGCCAAAGCACACGCATACAAGCGCACATACAGAAACATAGTCTGGCATGTGGTACAGCTGGGAAGGGCTGGATGGGGGGGAGGAGGGTTATGTGTGGAATGCTCCAAACCGGGGCTGGTGTTGCGACTCGTCCCAGACTCTGTGCCGTCACCACTGGGGTCTGTGGCCAGACCTCCCTGTGCCAGACCTACTGGCTCCAGAGACCGCCCAGGCCAGTAGAACGGAGCACAGGGCCCATAATTACACAAACCTACCCACCCTCTCTCTCTCGCTTGCTCGCTGCAGCAGAGACTCGGGCGAGATACTGTATATGCGCTGTCCCAATTCAGCAGCCTCCGTAGGCAGCATTTTAAGACATCACAGACAAGTTCCTGATGGCTGTTTTTGAAACATGGTTATCATGAGTCTACTGTCTCATCAAACACATCAAGCATTCACGCTACAATTCGGAAAAATTTATACTAAAACTGAACTGCTGTAAGCTACAATTTTTTTTATTGCATAACTATTTATTAGAATTGTGACACTGCATATTAGCGATAAAAGATCATATTAAATAAATACAAAACAAAAAAAGTATTCAATGCCCAAAATAATGCATCAATATTCAACTGAAGGTGCATTACGGCACAAAGGGTACTTCCAAAGTCGACAGCTGTACCCCGTGGCCTACTATATAGACGCTTTTAAAGCAACAACATAAACAAACGTTACTGCTCATGCACGCGTTCATGGACTGCCCTTAACGTCCGGTACACATTCTAAAATAATAGAGTGCCTGTAGATTATCTCTCTTAACAAGCAAAGGAAACTGAGAAGAACCGTTACTTGGCTAAACTTGCCTCTCCAATATTTTGAAATTAGACTGCGATACCAAGCTCAACCATACGTTGGTACATATGTACCATATGGTTTCTTTAAATGCGACAAAGTTACACGACCCATTCAACTAATCATTCATTTGATACAATTATTATAGGCTACAATAAAATAATAATATTATTTATTTTAAAATAAACTAAATAAAATATAAATACTTATATTATTAAACACTAGCCAGACCGATAAACAAAAACAGACCGGAAGTTAACTGCACTCTAGGCGCGAGCGTCTGATGACATGGTCTGTATGGGAGAATTTTTTTTTGATGTTTTGCAAAGCACTAATCACCGCTGTCAATAGGCTGATAGTTTGGCCAAATTTTTTACAAACCAATCCTATAATTCTTTGCAACAGGCTCAGTGAAATCTAGATAAATCAATCATTCACTTTTTTTTTACAACTTTAATGCATGATGTGACCTGTAAATACGAAAAAAAAATTCCATTGCAGGTTGGCAAAATATTTCTTTTTTGAATTGCCTGAAAAAACGCCTAATGCGAGAATAAAAACTTTTATGTGATTTTCCAAATATTTTCAATTCGCAATTTCAATTTGGCCAGTGTGAAGGGTAATGGAAACGCGGCTAAGATTAATTTATACATACAGGTATTTATTACACGGCTCATTTGAATGCTTGATTCTGATTGGCCAGTCGCGACATTCCAAGGGTTGTTATTTTCAAATAACAACCACTCAAAACTAATAACACCTTGTAACCCGGATGCTGCAAATAATTTTGAGAGGGGCAGTTTAATATTACACAAAAATGAATTATAAATATGTCTTTTAATAACATATAAGACATTATATTTACAAATAATTAAACCAATTTGCCTGTTCGTGACGTTTGAACGTCGTTACTAAACGGCTTTTCCTCGCCTAAGGTCTGCATTCGGTAAAAATGAGCTAATAAAATATTTCAAATTCACATTTTATGTCCATTTTTTTTCTCATGTGGCAAATAGTCGTGTAATAAGCGGGATAATGTACAAGCAGCTGGCTGTTATCGCGAAATAACAACTGGCTGCTTGTACATTATCCCTTACATATTTATATCAAACTGTTCTGCATTGGAAACACTTTTTGTATGTTGTCAACGGTGTTGGGTGTAACTAGTTACTAAGTAATTACTTACTGTAATTTAACTACTTTCCCCTTGAAAAGTACAGTAAGGGATTACTCTAATTTTTTCTGTAATTAAACTAAATACTTTGTGTAATATATGTGTGCGCAATAGTGGAATTGACATCAAAATTCAAGGTCTAACTTTAAAATCTGTGCTTTAATGTATAATTCTCACATTTGTAATACTTTAGTCAGTTAATAAAAGTACTTTATGTAGTTTATATTATTTATTTGAATGAATTAAATAAGCCGTTTCATGTCTATCCTTAAATCACTTAAAGGGGCAATGAATTAAGACCTTAATTTTAACCCGAGCTTTTGTTGTATAAGAGGGAATCGTATTCAAGCGAACATCCTGTAAGTGTCAGAACTGAAAACGCCCTTGTTACTGAAATTACAACTGTTATTGACACCAGG
The DNA here is from genome assembly GCF_024868665.1 of Triplophysa rosa. Taxonomy (NCBI): domain Eukaryota; kingdom Metazoa; phylum Chordata; class Actinopteri; order Cypriniformes; family Nemacheilidae; genus Triplophysa; species Triplophysa rosa. The sequence continues at coordinate 19,566,912 of NC_079907.1, read as the reverse complement.
CTCAGCGAACGCCAGGTCCTGGAATGCACCTGTCATAGATAGGTTGAACACCGCCTCCACAGAAGAATATCAACGATTACTTCTCTAGCCCTGCCCACTGGTTCGTGCATGACTTTAGCCACACATAGTACAAACTCCCACATTTGTGATGATTGACAAACTGATAGCGACATACTTTTCGGCTAAAGATTCATTTTGTCAGTCAGTTTAAACTAAACTGCTGATATATGCGCTGTGTTGTGTTTATGCTCGGAAGGCTACATCACACATCCCTCTTTTGCTGTGTTGCCATGTTTGTTATTAATATGCGCTTTTATGCTTGTTGTTTGGTCTTAGATCAAAAATCCTTGGCACTTAGGTCTTAATAAATGGTCTGTTGCAGATTTTAAAAGATCTGGTAACCCTGTCAATTTAGCGAAGGGCTCTCGAGAGCGGCTAGCCCTTTGTCATATGTGCAAAAGTGAGGACTTCTTTCACTGTTATTTTTATTTAGAGCGACCAAGCAACAAACATGCAACATTGTGCAGCGCCTGGTTGTGGAAGAACACAGTCGCTTCCTCCGGATTCTGATATTAGGAATGCGTGGTTGAAGTTTATTTTTAAGTACTTTCCTGCTCACGTGGGTGAAACATTGAACTTTTTTTTTCGTCATTTCACCATGGATTCCTTTGTGAACAAGGCGCTGGATTTGCGGAGAGACTAAAATTAAAAAGCAGTGCTGTGCAGTCAATATTGGATCCGACAGGAATGGAGCAGCAATTTCATGTGAGTAAAACACATTTATAGTAAAACACTATTGCTTTGTTAGAGATCGCTTGATATGTCCTGATAATTTGTAACATAACGTTACGTGTCTAACCAAATTCACAGAAGGCTCCAACTAAGTTTACTACGCAAACTGCTATCCAATCATAGCAGTGGGCGTTTACTTCCAAGTCTTGAATGTGGCACGCCCATTAAAACCGAGCGTTTCTGCAGCCGGCCTCAAAACCAGGGTAGAAAATAGTCCATTACTTATTGATTTTGATGTTTTCGAATGTAAAAACCACGCGAACGTCATAAGTAGACCTCAGACAACAGTATCAAATAATAAAAACGGCCAGTTCAGCACACCTTTAACTAATCAAGGTGGATATAGGATATAGAAAGTAATTAGTAATAAGTAACTAAATGCATTTTGGAGAGTAATTTGTACAGTAATCTAATTACACTATTGAATATGTAACTAGTAACTAGTAATCAATTACTTTTCAGAGTAACTTACCCAACACTGGTTGTCAAGAGTTGAGGTTACCTAGCCTAACACCCCGTTCAGACTTTGTCACTGCAAGTCCCCACTACTGGTGACGCTCAATGCAGGAGCTGAGAGGAGAAGAATGACGTTAGCTCCCATCTTCTATTGGCTGTTGCTCCCAAAAGTCACTCTTCATTTGCATGAAGTTAAACATTTCTCAACTTTGACGTGTCGTTAGACACGCCCCATCAGGTCGCTACTGCTTGTGTCGCCGGAAGTCACCAGCTTTCCATTGAAATTAATGGGATCATGCTTTGTCGTTTGTAATCTGAACGAGGCATTAGGCAGATCATGTGACAGTAGATAGCGTGGCAGCTTGATACATTCTTGCAAAAAAGCAGTCCTTGTTATTAATGTCCTTTACTGCTGCTTTATTTAAAGATTCACATTCTTTTCTGTCTTTGTCATTTTGTTATTGAAAGTGAAGACATGCGACAGAAAATAATAATGGGGCGACACTGAGCTGAGCTGCACCAAGTCTTAATGTGTGAAAAGCGTGCTAACGTCTTGGTTACGGATGTAACCTCAGTTCCCTTTCTGTTGGTCTCTCGACGTTGTGTCGAACCGACAGATGGGGTTTGTCTTGAGAACCTATCAACTTCGACTAGATTTAGGAAAGGCCAATGAAATTGGCGAATGAAATTTGCATGCCGGACTCCGCCCCCGGATATCCGAGTATAAAAGGGAGACGGCGTGCTACATTCATTCACCTTTGGGCTGAGAAGCCTGAGAGCCTCTCACGACTGCTGCAACGGGCGGAACGCGTTGTGGCATGAAGGACACAACGTCTCGTTCCCTTCCTGAGGTGACACCGGTTTTACGCGGAGGCTGTAGAACCTCGCGAAGGTGTTGGGCGTAGCCCAACCCGCAGCTCTGCAGATGTCTGCCAGAGAGGCGCCCTGAGCCAGTGCCCGCGAGGAGGCTATACTCCGGGTGGAGTGAGCTCTCACTGCCAGTGGGCACGGGCGATCTTGGAACCGGTATGCCGTAGTGACGGCGTCCATGATCCAGTGCGCCAATCTCTGTTTTGAGACAACCCTCCCCTTCTGCTGACCTCCAAAACAGACAAAGAGCTGCTCAGAGCTCCTGATGCTCTGTGTGCGGTCCAAGTAGAGGCGCAATGCGCGTACTGCACACAACACTGATGGGGTTGGGTCTTCCTCCCCGCTGGGGAGCGCCTGCAAGTTTCGAGGGGGAGTGATGGGAACTTTGGGCACGTAGCTGGGCCGGGGTCTCAGGATAACGTGAGAATCACCGGGCCCGAGTTCTAGGAAATCTGTGGACACGGAGAATGCTTGTAGGTCCCCTACCCTCTTGATGGAGGCGAGCGCCATCAGGAGAGCCGTCTTCATCGTGAGGTGAGAAAGAGCGGCATCTCCGAGGGCTCGAAGGGGGGTGGCCTCTTGAGGCCCGCCAGGATCACATCAAGGTCCCAAGAGGGTACAGAGTGCGGATGAGGCAGATTCAGCCTTCTCGCATCCCTTAGGAACCTAATGATTAGGTTGTGCTGTCCTAGAGACTTACCAGCAACTGGGTCGTGATGAGCGGCAATGGCGGCTACATACACCTTTAGTGTGGAAGGGGAGAGATTACTCTCGAGTCTCTCTGGAAGGACAGCACGTTCCTGATTGAGCAACTCCGCGGGCTCCGCTAGAGCATCCGTGTCGAGGGGGGCCTCAGACAGGGAGTACCATAGCGAGTAATGGGTGGTGTCCAGGAGGCGAACAGGTCTACCTGAGCCTGCCCGAATTGCACCCAAATGAGCTGGACTGCACGGGGGTGGAGTCACCACTCTCCGCGAGGTGTCGACTGACGAGAGTATCACCCCCGCCGAGGATGCCATGTGTCCCAGGAGCCTCTGAAATTGTTTCACGGGGACTGCTGGCTGCTTAAAAAGGTTCAAGCGGTTCAACACTGACTGGGCACGCTAGGTAGTCAGTCGCACTGTCATGGAGACAGAGTCGAGTTCCATACCGAGAAAAAAAGATGCTCTGTACAGGGGAGAGCTTCCTCTTTTCCCGGTTGACCTGCAGTCCCAAGCGATCTGGGTGCCGAAGCACCAGGTTCCTGTGTGTACACAACAGATCTCGCGAGTGTGCCAAGATAAGCCAGTCGATGAGATAGTTTAGTACCCGCACGCCCTTCTCCCTGGGGGGAGCGAGGGCGGCTTCCACGGCCTCCTGGGGACAGGGACAGACCGAAAGGGAGGACTCTGTACTGATATGCCCACCCCTCGAAAGTGAACCGTAGGAACGGGTGATGACGAGGGAGAAATGAGACATGAAAGTACGTATCCTTCAGGTCGATTGCCATGAACCAATCCTGATATCTGATAGACGTCAGGATGCGCTTCTGCGTGAGCATCCTGAACGGCAGCTTGTGTAGGTGCCTGTTCAGGATATGCAGATCTAGAAAGGGGCACAACCCTTCGCCTTTTTTGGGGGACGATGAAGTACGGGCTATAAAACCTGTTCAACATCTCGGCTAGAGGGACGAGCATGATTGCTTCCTTCACCAGAAGGGTGGCGACCTCGGCCCGTAGCACGGGAGCATCCTTGCCTCTGACTGAGGTTGTGAAGATGCCCCGAAACTTGGGAGGGCATCTGGCGAGTTGGATCGCCGTAGCCGAGACGGATCGCATCTCGTAGCCACCGTGACGGTTTGGGAAGCTCCTGTCAGGCTCCCAGGGACCGAGACAGGGGGGCTAGGGGTACGATCTGCTTCATCGACCTCCCGGGAGGTGGTTCGATGGCTGGCATTGCGGATCCCTCACGGTGGGGAGGCCCCCGGGGAGGAGATCGGCTCTGCTGACTTATCTGCCCGGCGATGCAGCTCAACGCACCGTCGATTTGAGAGTGCTGAGGGCTGCAGAGTATGCTCAACATTGCGTCTCGCCGTGACGCAACGTCGGGTTGCCGAACACCATCGTGCAGAGGGTGAGAGCGGCTGTAAAAAACACCCAGAGAGATAGGAAACTCTCCCGGAGGGGCCTAGCAGATGTTGGGATGGGGCACATAGATCAAAGCAAGACAATGAGAAAGTCTGAGCGTCTCCACCCAGAAGCTGCTTTATAAGTACTGTGAAACAAACAAAGTGAAACCAGTGAAAGCCAAAACACACACATAATGATACTACTGTATGGTGTGGAATGTTCCCAGTTCAGTGCAAGTAAAGCTACTGTGTGTCAACACCACTTTTATGTTCTATGACATCTGAAAATACTTTTGACTGTCAGTTGTTTGGCTTTAAAGCAAAATAAAAAAGGGAAGAAATGCATTTTTAATAGCAGTACATTGATTCATACATTTCAGAAATGTCATGCTTTTTGTTAGATCATGTAAGTGTATATACAGCCACAGAAAAAATTAGGAGAGCATTTAAATATTAATTTAATCAGCCTTTCTAGATGTATTGTGGTCATTCAAGTACAAGATCTATTGAATTTTAACAAAATCAAACCTCAAGAGTGACAAAGTCAGTGCTTAAAAATGAATATGAACTTGTTTTCTTTGCAGTATTTGAGGTCTGAAAAAAGACAGATCATATTTTCTGTTATTTCATCCCCTTTTCATTTTCTGCAAATAAAAACTTTTCTTTATTTGGGAAAAAATATTGTTAGTAGTTCACAAAATGAAACAAAAAAATACAATTTTACCTAAACGCATACCAATAAATAGTAAATTTTCAAATCAAATTAAAATAAAATGATTTTGAAATGGTCTCTTATTCTTTTCTGCAGCTGCGTATATATATATACATACACTGACCAAAATTATAAACGCAACACTTTTGTTTTAGCCCCCATTTTTCATGAGCTGAACTCAAAAATCTAAGACTTTTTCTGTGTACATAAAAGGCCTATTTCTCTCAAATATTGTTCACAAATCTGTCTAAATCTGTGTTAGTGAGCACTTCTCCTTTGCCGATGGCGATCAGTGCATCCTCTTCGGGGGAAGGAGTAATGCGAACCTTTAGAGGCAATCACTGCAAGCAAACGTTTTCTGTAGCTCTCAATGAGACTTCTGCACCTGTTAACAGGTAGTTTGGCCCACTCTTCCTGAGCAAACTGCTCCAGCTGTCTCAGGTTTGATGGGTGCTTTCTCCAGACTGCAAGTTTCAGCTCTTTCCATAGATGTTTGATAGGATTCAGATCAAGACTCATAGAAGGCCACTTCAGAATAGTCCGATGTTTTGTTCTTATCCATTCTTGGGTGTTTTTAGCTGTGTGTTTTGGGTCATTATCCTGTTGGAGGACCCATGACCTGCGACTGAGACAGAGCTTTCTGACACTGGGCAGTACGTTTCACTCCAGAATGCCTTGATAGTCTTGAGATTTCATTGTGCCCTGCACAGATTCAAGGCACCCTGTGCCAGATGCAGCAAAGCAGCCCCAAAACATAACCGAGCCTCCTCCATGTTTCACTGTACGTATGGTGTTCACTTCTTTGAAAGCTTGATTTTTTCTTCTGTGAACCTAGAGTTTATGTGACTTGCCAAAAAGCTCCAGTTTTGACACATTTGTCAATATGAATTTTAGCAAATTCCAGTCTGGCTTTTTTATGTTTTTCTTTCAAAAGTGAAAAACTTCCTTTCTTCTTCCATTTGCTCAAAAGACGACAGATGGTGCGATCAGAAACAGATGTTCCCTTTCTGTCGGTCTCTCGACATTGTGTCGAACCGACAGAATGGGGTTTGTCTTGAGAACCTATCATCTTCTGAGTATTTAGAAAAGGCCAATGAAAATTGGCGAATGAAATTTGCATGCCGGGCTCCTCCCCGGATGTCCGGGTATAAGAGGGAAGCCGGCGTGCTCATTCATTCACCTTTTG